>NC_140585.1:1083656866-1083948926 GCF_964204655.1 Triturus cristatus
ATACCGTCGACCCTGGCTAAAACCTAGGCGTTTTGATCGATCCCCTTTGAGGATGGATCAACAGGTAAAGAGGACCATCTCCACCTGTTGGGGCCTGATAAACATCCTACGGGAGGATCAGGCACTATTTGTCTTTTCATGCCAGGAAACAAATTGTCCTGGCATTGATTGGTTCCAGACTTGATTATTGTAATGCTCTTTATCTGGGCATCAACAATGGCCTGGTGACCCGTCTTCAAATGGTGCAGAATGCTGCCGCTAGACTGGTCCTTGACCTGCCCAAACGGGCCTTGGCTCATACGGCAAGAAGGACCTTACACTGGCTCCCTATTGAGGCCAGGATATCTTTCAAGTCCCTGACTCTGATTTATAGAGCTTTGGCATCTAATCGGTCGGGTGGCGTGAGGGATTTGCTGGTCCCCTACACACCCCCCAGAACTCTCCGGTCGTCAAATAAGCTCTTGCTTCTAGTGCCTAGGATACGTAAAGCTAAGTGGGGAGGTAGAGCTTTTTCAACTCTCGCCCCTAGGCAGTGGAAACTCCGTGCCCTTGGAGATAAGATCTCTTCCCTCGGCGCTGGCTTTCAGGAAGGCCCTTAAGACATGGCTTTTCGCCAAGGCCTACGCTTAGATATGATCTGCTTTACTATTGAATTGTTTTTGGTTAGGCGCCTTGATGCCTTCGGGCTAAGTAGCGCGTTTATAAGTTTCATTTCATTCATTCATTCATTATGAACATTATAATGCAGACCTCATGAAACACCCCAGGCCCTGGGGACCACCACCACCCGAGGCAAAATAGAAAAGTAGTGGAGGGCTTTGCGGACCTCTTCTGTGCTAAATTCAAAGAAAGGAGGGGCTAGCAGACCCCCACTTGTGCCCTGGGGGCCACCACCACTCTGGGGCAAAATTGAAAGTATTGGGAGGGGTATTGTGACAAGCCTAGGCCCCCTGGGACCACCACCTCTCCAGGGCAAAAAAAATAAAAAAGAGAGAGGGAGCTGTGTGGCCCCTCACCCAGGGTTATATACAGCTCTAGGGATCACCACATCCCAGGGCTGGCTTGTGAATTGTAAAGAAGGGGTGTAGCACTGCACCCCTTCTGGAGCCATTAATGGCCCTGCGGACCACCACCCCCCAGGGCCGGCTATGTCCCAGTGTGACCACCTCCAGGTCAAGGCTTTTTGCTTTGGCTTGATGAGAGGTGACAGCTCCCGCCAAGCAAAGAAAACATTCCAGTTCTGCCAGTGATACTAGTTGTGCATGGAAAGATTTTGTGGTGAGCAGTCAAGTGAGGGCTAAGCAAAAAGGGGGTAAGAAAAGTGTGTTTCCTATATTAATTCTCATAGACTCTTTAGTCTTTCTCCCATTGAAATTTCATCGCCCATTACCCCATTTTAGAGGAAGAAAAAGGAAAAATGAAGGGCAGGACAGTGAGCAGAAAAGGCAAAACAAAGTGCAGAAAAACAAGCAGAAAAGGCAAAACAGATGGTAGAAAAATGAGCCGGAAAGGCACAACAGAGCAGACGAGGGCAAAACAGAGGTCAGAAAAATGAGCAGGAAAGGCAAAACGGAGAGCAGAAAGACAAGCAGAGAAGGCAAAACAGAGTAGAAGAGGGCAAAACAGAGAGTACTCAGACACTCACACACTCACAGACCCACTCAGAGACTCATGCACCCACTCACACTCACACAGAGACTCACACACACACTCACAGGCCCACTCAGAGACTTGTGCACTCCCTCAAAGACCCATTTAGAGACTCATACACTCACTGACAGACCTACTCAGAGACTCATGTACTCACTCACACACCCAGCCATAGACTCACATAGAGACTCAAGTACTCACTTACACACCCACCTAGGCACTCCTGCACTCACTCACAAACCGACTCTTAGATTTATGGAGACAGTCGTAAACCCACTCAGACACTCTGACACCGACTTATAGATCCTCTCAGACACTCAAGCACCCACTCCAACATCCACTCAGATGAATACTCAGACACTCATGCACCCACTCACAGACCCACTCAGAGACTCACACACCCACTCACAGATCTACTCAGACACTCATTCACTCACTCACAGACTGACTCACACACTCATGGAAGCACTTGCAAACCCACTCAGACTCTCTAACACCTACTCACAGACCTACTGAGACATTCACTGAGACACTCATGCACCTGCTCAGATACCCACTAAGAGACTCACAACCCACTCACAGACCTACTCGGACACTCATGTGCTCACTCACAGGCTGACCCACACACCCAATGAGACACTTATGCAGCCACCCCCAGGACCACTAAGACACTCAAATACCCATGGAGACACTCATGCACTTACTCAGACACCCACTCAGACACTCACACACCCACTCACAGACCAAATCAAACACTCACGCACCCACTCACAAACCCAGTGAGACACTTCTGCAGCCACTCTCAGGCCCACTGAGACACTTATACACCCATTCACACAACCATTGAGATACTCATGCACTCAGTCACACACTCACTGTCAAAGGTTACAGGTTACAGTTAAGAAATAAAATGAATAAACCTTAGAAATTCACTTAAAAAAACCTAAGGTTACAGGGATGGTATAATTAGGAAATAGAATTTAAAAAGCCTTTGGAAAGCTACATGGATATTATGGTTAAGAATAGAACTAAAAAAAATTGAAATTCACTGAAACGAACAAAGGTTACAGGCACAATATAGTTAGACTCAAATTTGTACAAAACCATAGAAATTCAGCAGTTATAGTTACCTGAGCTAACTATAACTCATACCCCCACAATGCACTGCTTATGACCTCACATATTACATTATTCATGGCATGGTAAGTGACATCACTGATGACATCTCACATCACATCACAGATTACATCACCGATGACTTCCAATCACAGAACCACTCAAACACACACTCACACCCCATAGAACCTCTTATACATCTACTCCCACTGTACTCCCACACAACCCTTTATCTAGGCATTCGCAGACACATTCCAGTATTCACACAGCCAATCACTCACCCATAGAGCCACTTACAAATCTACTCACTCATACTGCTACTCACACTCACACTAACTCACCCACACAGACACTTTTTCACCCACTCATACACCCTTACAGCCACTCACATACCCATTCAATCACCCATACAGAAACTCCCACATCCACTCACTCACCCATACAGGAACTCGCATACTCACCCATACAACTTCTCACACTGCTAATCCCTCACCAATACAGCTACTCACACACCTACTCTATTACCCACACAGCCACTGACACAGCCACCCACTCACCCATACAAATACTTACACACCCATGCACACACGTACAGAACTACATACATACCCATTCATGCACCCATACAACCACTCAACAACAACAAGAACCAAACTTTATTCGGCATTAGTAGAAAAAAAACCCATAAAAGTCCAAATTACATCACAAAGACACATGGTAAAAATACAGGTAAAATGAATTATAAAAGGGTACAAGATGACTTAATTTTCAGTCTTCTCCCACCTGCAATGACTAGTCACAGGTCACTCTAACCTTTACTGCGGCATTGGCATTTAAAAAACTGAGGACATGCCATACTGTGCTCCCTGATGGCATTAATAAAAAGGTTAAAGAAGGATGTACTTGTTTAAAATGTGCTTTTTTTTTAATCGGGATTAAAAAAATCCTCCTTGGCCCCTCATAATTACTACAGAACATTAAAAAATGAAGCATGTCCTGTGGACTGGAGACAAGCAGTTGCAGCCACAGGGCAGCAAGGTTTCGCTTTTCTTGCTCCCTCGAGGGTGAGCAAGAAGAAGATGGAATAAATCAAGGCGAAATCTAGTCAATAAAAAACAATCATGTGAGCTAAGAAGCCCTAAAATATATGGTTCCATGCATAATACAGTTTTCAGGGTGATGAATCTACGCACAGTGGGCTTCCTTAACTCACATTCTTCCCTGTCCACCACCCTCTGTCTAAAAAAGGACTTCTTTGCCCAGGGCAGGTCTTTCCTTCTATTTGTGTCTGGGTGGCAAAAGAGATCCTATCTTCCTAATTTCTTAGATCCTTACTGCATATATTTAAACCAGGGTATATGAAGAGCACAGTCTAGTGCAAGACAATTTCTTAGGATCTCTTTATTTAAGGCAGACCAGTTACTCAACCATACTTTAAGCAAATAAAATAAGGGGCGAAAAGACAACAGATCTGACAAGTAGGTTATTCCCAATTCTTCATGAACAATGAAAGTAATAGTACCCTTTGGTAAACATAACAACCATCCCAAGAACCTATTTTCAGCTATTTGAAGCTCATCATGAGAGGCATAACCCCAGATTTCACTACCATACACCACCTGAGATAAGCACTTAGATCTATATATCTACAGGAGGCACCTATTGGTTTTTTGCCCAAACGAGAAGCAAAGTTAAAGATGGCTGCAATAGCGCATGGGAATACCCCCTGTTTGCCTATTTCAAAGGGCCCCAATATAACTTGCCATCCAGCATAACTCCTAAATAAGAAGAGACACTGGTCATAGGAACCCAACCTTAAAAGAAAAGGATGTTTTGAGCTATGTCCTATCTGCATCACGTATGACTTAGAGTTGTTCACTAACAGGTCCCGGTCTTCCATAAATGTCACAAAGGGGTTAAGTAAAGTTTGCAACCCCCTCACAGTCCGGGCTATAAGGACTGTGTCATCCGCATACAGTAATACCGGCAGACCACACCAACCCACCTGGGGAAAATCCACCTATGTTGCTGTTGGTTCCTTCTCCAAATTACTAATATATAAATTAAATAAAAATGGGGCCAATATACAACCCTTTCGTACCCCTCTCTGAATTGGGAACTGGTGGGTCACCTTACAGTCATTAGTGTAGCGCACCACCACTTTGGTGTCCCTATGAAGCTCTTCTAAGAAAATAACAATATTTTTGTCTACTCCCATGCACAGTAGGGTCTCCCATGACTTAGTTCTATTCACCCGATCGAATACTGAGGACGGGTCCATGAAGGCTGGATAAATCATGCCTGGGTGCGCAACTGTGTATTTATTTATGGTCAAATGCAGATTCAGGTCTTAATCCACTGTTCACCTCCCCAGGGAAGAACCATATTGGATATCTGCTACAATGTTGTCATCTGCCCATGTGGTTAGCCTATCCAATAGAATATGTCCCACCACCTTTACCATTGAATCCAACAACGATATGGGCCTATAGCAAAGGGTGCTCTACCTATCGCATTTTTTAAAGATTGGAACAATGATAGATATGGCCCAGGTACTATGTGGAATGCCTCTTATGGATGCATTGAGGATTGCAGTAAGAACTGGCACGCAGAGCTGAGGATTGGATATATAAAGAACGGGGGGTATGCCAGCGGGTCCAGGAGCCTTATTTCTGGACAATTGCTCCATTCCTTTTCTGACCTCGTCGGCATAAACGACAAGGGTCAACTTTCCTGCCCCCCTGCAATCCGCTAAGCTGGCTTCTATTGGACTGCTAAACATTTCCTCAAAATAACCAACCAATTCCTCCTCTGTAATGTGTGCATCAAGAGCCTGTCCGGCATCTTCTACCAGGAAAGGACCATTAACAATGCTCCAGAATGTTTCACCATTTTTTTAAGATGCTGGCCTCAGAGAGCCTACTCCATGCCACATCCCTCAACTCAGCCTTTCGCCTTGCTAACGCTCCCTTCAATTTCCTAGCTGCTCTAAGCAATTACAGTTGAACCATTTCAGACCATGATCGGTCAGATACCTGTATGGTGCCCTTAAAATATCCCCAATGGAACACGAGATGACTGAAAAAGCGTCAAGAATGATGCCAGGAGCTACCTTCCCTTTTGCACAGATATCTAGTTCCCCTTTCCACCTGGCTATGAGAGACTCATGGAAGGAGTCCAGTATGATCTGTGCCCACCTTAACCTTCTACCCTAATCTATTGCCTTAAGTGTCCCCCTGACTCCTTTCAGCCTAGATTTCCATAACTGTTACCAACTGATTGTAGCACATAGACAATTGTGGTCATTATATATGCTATCCTCAATTGGAAAATTCATCTTGAAGGGGTAAAAAGGATTTGAAACATAAATAAAAATCAACAGAGGAAGCACACTCCCTCTCTGAAAAGGTGGGGACAATAGTTGTCCTGCTTTGATCCAACCAGCACATTGCCATGGTCAGATCAAACTCCTCAGCTAAGATGTTGAGTATATCTCCCTGCTTGTCATGCTCTACATGCGTGCCCATCAAGCGCGGACATCCAATATCAGGGGGGGTTGACACAATAGGGTCCCCGCATTGGAGAAAATGAAAGTCTCCTGCAATCATGAGAAATCTGTTATGATTGATCTTTGGGGTCATACTTCTTAGCAAGGACCCTAGCCTAGAAATGTTACACACATCTGGGGCAATGCCAATGGTGTTCTAGAAGTTCAGTAACAACAAATTCACAGACCCCTGGGTAAATAACAAAGACTGCAAACAAGGGTTGTCTGTTGGCAGCACCTTCAAGTCTTGAAACCCTCAAGAAAGAAGCTGTTTATGTTGGACCATGTCTCCTAGAGGCATATTAAATCAAAGCCTTTTATGAATGCACCCCAGTTAGGGTCAGTGAACTTGCTTTCTAACCCAGCAATATTCCACAACACACGTTTACAGGGCTTGCCTTCTCCAGGCCCATTGAGGGGGGCAATTTAATCTTTTGCTGGAGGGATGATGGCTCTACTGGTTCCCTCTCCGGGAGTCAGTCACAAGAGTCCAGTGTTTCCAGGGGAGCAAATCTGTTAAAAAGGGGGGTATTATGAGTTATCAACTGTCTAATTGGCTGGGGCACACCGGAAGAACCGGGAAGCTCCAATCGATCACCTCCCTTTGAGACCTCACACTACTCGGGGGACTGTGGAAATGCCCAAGGGGAGGGCTATTATGGTAGAAACAAGGTTTATTCTGAGGAACTGTGTGCAGGACCCTATCTGTCAGGTGTCGCCTATTAAAGTTAATTACAGCACAGTCTCCTTCCATATATTTTCTGGGCCTTCCAATCCAGGAGACTCTACGTACCATGTTGATAAATCTCTCCATCCTAACACCCAGGATCATGTTGTAATTCGGCCAATGTAGGACTTTTTTCTTTAAATGGCCAAAGACTTCAATGCCACTAGGAGGGTGGACTGGGACATTTCCAAGAATCACTACATATGGGGATGACTCCAGTGGGAAGAGTAGAATAGGTAACCTCTGCGCCTGGCTTTGTCCCATGGGATCTGCGGCCTCTCCAAACAAAACCCCCTCTCAACGACTCTCCTTGTGAGGTTTTAGCTGGCCCAGGGCAAGTACGGGCTTTGCGGAGCTAAGTTTTCAGTACCACTTTTACAACCAGAGAGTATACCATCAGAGTCTTTAGATCCACCTGTAACCGGGAGGGAAGGGATTCGCTACCGTACACGGCATTTGGAGGGGATGAAGGCATCTGCCCATTGTTTCCATGATTAGGTACACTGACTATGTCCAGTCGAGGGATAGACGCTCCCCCAAACGGACTCTGTGTTACTCGGTCCTTCGCTGGAAAGTGCTGAATATCCTAAGGAGCTCCGATTTGATTGTGGCTAGGCGTTGCCTGATGGGGTCTAATTTAAGGTCAATGCTTGCCAGTAGCGATTCCAGCCAGCCTTCCATAATTACCACCAAATCTCCCACGGTAACGGACAACGGGCTGCTTGCACATTGAAAAGACCCCTCCGCCCATGGGTGTTTTGCTTTGCCCGCGGTCAGCGTCCCTTCTTTTTGACTCCTATGCCTTCCCCTGTCCCACCCCCTGGCCCTGCACATGTACTTCTGGTCTGAGATATTGGCTCCACGTCCATGCCACAAGTGATCGAGCAAGATAATAATTATGGCTCCAAGGTTGGGACTAGCTCACCGACAAGGCCAAGGCCAGATCCAACATCGGCCCCCAGGAAAGTAAATCTTGTACATGGAGTTGTGGGACCTGGGTCTGTGGCTAGGTGGATGGGTCTAACATACTCTTCAATCTAATCTACACTGACCATCGACATGCTAGATGAGCTAGATTAGGAGCATGGGACAGGGGAACGGGAGAGCCAGAGGGCCACTAGCTCAATCTCCTTATTGATGATCCCTGCAACTCTTAAAATAAATTAGTCCATCCTAGAAGCTGGGGGCACCGGTGTGCCTACAACCCGTCCTTTGTGTTTTCCCATTAGCTTTTGTGGGGTGTGAGAGCTCACAGTGAGAAAAGCGATTGCCAAGGATTAAGACAGCTAACTCAAAAGATCAATGACTCAAAAGTTTGAAAAAGACCTGAACCCTCCTGACCTACACCTAAGCAGGCAATAATCCTCCTCCTACCTGCTTACGCCTGGAGGTGATGAAGAAGTTCCACAAGGTTGTTGAACGTACAGCTCCCACTTGCCAGATCTCCACCAAAGGATGCCACACTGCAGCACTCCCAACACACCGGATCCAACCTCAGGTCTCAACTCAAGGGTCAAGAGGGGTTGGCCGGCCCAGCGTCTTCCAGTCGCGGATGGGCCCGCCCTCGGCACGGGCTTCTCCTGGGTATGGCCTGTGCGCGACCAGCACCACAGGAGTCCTCGCAGGCATAAGTGCGGGTGTTGACCCCTCCCCTTGGGCACAGCATTCTGGGACTGGAAGTCCCTCTGTCCAGGCAGTGCTCCCTGCATGACGATTATATAGCCCTCCAGTGGGCTTTCTCAGTATAACCAACTTGTGTTGCATGCTGGAGAATTTAGTACCTATGACTCAAATAATTCCTTAAGTAGGATCTGTGTAAAAACTAAATTCACATTAATTTTTATTAGCGTCAGTGGGCCTGCTAAAAATGACCATTGACTGCCACCCAAGCCATTCTTATAACTTTGGGGGCCTACAGTGGGCTGAATTGTGACATTTGCAAGAGTGTGATGATTTGTAATTGTGTTGGTACTGCTATTGGCAGCACTGACAGGGGCAATTTTTTTTTTCAAATTAAGCACTGTGCCATCAAAGTCGACAGCCCAAGGCAGAATGCCAACTGATGCAACAGCACGCAGCATGGCAACCGAACTCAACGGTGCTACTTCATAAAATATACAATAAAGTAAGTACAGCTTCACGAGCATACAGTAAGGTATATTTAACAATATATAAAGACTATATAGTATGTGACACTGCAACAGTCGTTCTCACAGAGAAGAAACAAAATATACGTGGAGCCTGTTTGGCGGGGAAAATTATTTGGTCGCTTTTAGTTCAAGGGCAGGTCTCCCACATTAACATTTAGAAAGGATGGTGCCAGAAATCACCCTTGATGCAGGCTATTCAACATTTTGATTTTCTTAAAGAGACGTTTGAACTATCTAATTCCAACTATGCACACTTGAAAATATGCAATTCTTGTATTAAAGAACAAAGGTGACCAGCTATATTACAGTCTGTCAATTCCCCCCAAAACTGCTTCCTTTTAACAGTATTGAAGGCTGTGCAGAAGTCAATAAAATAAGTGCACAGCCTCAGATTAGGTTCCAAGGATTTTTATTTCCCCCAAGGTAAAGCAGTTGTCGATAGTATAGGCCTCCTGAACCACACAGAGCGGATACAAGTATTTTTGTTGAAATGTAGGCTTTACAATTGTAGCACAAATAGCGTCATGTAAATGCCATGCATGACAGGAAGAGTTTGACTGCTGCAACTGGCAACTGCCGTTTTTATTGGCTGATGTTCAATAAATGAGCCCTCTCTTCACAAAAGCAATTTTGCAGGTAGTTATTGTAATAGGGGTTTGTATACAACTGCATTGGCTGACTGAACAGGCTTCAATGTCAAAGTGTTTCAACTTGACCTCTCACTTTCACACCGAATTACAATGATTTATTCCATGAGCAAATGTGTGTCCACTGGGACCTTTAAAAAGGGCTAGTAAAATGTTAGTGCTATAAGCACAGTAAAGGTTTTGTGTATCGCTTTTGCTTTTATCACCTCTTTTGAAAAATATCAATAAGAACACTACAGTGCAATGAAAATACTTAAAACTGTCAACATCAAGATCAACAAGCGTTTTTAAATGTGGAGAATAATATCAAACATCACACACAATTCACAATCTAAATATGTGATGATAACGATATGTATATGCCATTTACATACAAACTTCTGGTCCCATAATTGTGGCCTGTTAGAAATGGGATTTCTGGTTGGCTGAGGCTTGCGCCAAAGCCAGGCAGAAACCACCACTCTAGTCAGGCCTGGGGAGTTACACGCCAAAGATAACCCCTGCTCACCCCCTTGGTAGCTTGGCACGAGCAGTCAGGCTTATCTCTGAGGCGATGTGTAAAGCGTTTGCGCGCGCACCCAGCAACAATACCCAAGGCCCACCACAAAGGAAACTCCACACAAGGTATTATATAAAAATAGCCTTTGTATTATACACAACACATCAGATAAAAACACACACTTTACAATGTGCCAACAGGCACGGGCAGAATTTACAAGGGATTATATATACAGGGGACAGGGCCACATGGACCACTGTCAGGAATTAGCACTTTGTAGAAATGAACACATAGGATATAAACTACTGTAGTAAAAAAAATAGCAAATGTAGCACACAACCAGTACTTACTGGTTTCAGGTACGTACCACCTACGCAACCCTAACCACCTTAGGAGAATGTCACGCAGGGAACTAGGACCTCACTAGCACCACCTGTACTAGGAGAAAACAAACAACCACCTAAGTATCACAATACCTGTAGGGGTAAACGCACATTACACATGTTGCATCACATTCAGAGGGATAGAACAAGGCACATGACGCATAAACACATTCAGAGGTGCAGTTTAGGAAGAATAGCGCCAAACTCACATTAGCCACCACTGTGGCAGTCCCTAGGCCAACTGGCCTTGTCGGGGCAAGGACGCCCTGTGTCCAGAAAAGTCAGGGCACGGCTGCGCAAGCTGCGCAAGCCAAAACACAGAGGCCACAACCTAAACGTTGCAGCTGCCCACTAAGTGCTGGGCAGCTGGAGAAAGTGAGCGTGGGCACCACTGCGCCTTCTAGAACAAATGTGGCACTCTGGACAAATGATGGGGCCAACGCTGGAGCTACACTGAGCTCTACACCAATGCCTCGTTGGAGCCTCGTGGGCTCTAGAAATAGTGTGGGGGCAACGTTGGAGCGGCCCGCTGCCTTCTGGGGCCGCTCTCGCCAGTAAAACAAAGGTCCCCTCGGTTGGAGCGACCTCCTCGCTCTCACAACAACAATGCGGGTCCCGTGGGGGCGGCCTCGCGCTCATAGACAAAGAAATAATGCCCCCGTGTTGGAGCGCTCCGGGCGCTCTGAGGCTACAATGGGGGCCCCGTCGGAACGCACCAGCTCTCCAGGAAAATGATGCGGGCCTCGTTGGAGCGCACCAGCGCTCAGCAACCACCTAGGTTGCTTTGTGCCCCCACTCAGGACCGAGCCCCACTCACCGGGTCTCGTCGGGGGAGGCTCTCTTCGGTGGCCGCACTCCTGGGTTGCGGGAGCGCGGGGTAGGCTCCCGCCCGCTCCCGCTTGCACCTCCTCTTGGCGGCGTTCTTCTTCCCGGCGCAGGGCTTCCCTCCGATACACGGGAGCCCTGCGCAGCGTCGGGACGCTGGCGCCACTTCCTGCCTGGCTGCAGGCTCCGCCCCCGTCACGGGCAGGAGTGCCTGACTTCCGGCCCAGCCGAACGGGCCGCAGCGGTGATCGCTCTCGGCAAGAGGGGTAGGCTCCCTCGTAATAAAAACAAATAAGCGGGGTGGGCACCAGCCAACAAGTACTGCAATGTCCCTGGCAGGGTGGCCACCTGCCAGGGGACTTGGAAATCGGTAAAGACGGGGCACACGCCGGGTGGGCACCGGCTTTTCGAAATAGCGCGCTCCAAGCGCTAAGGAAAACAAGGGAGAGCGCTCCCAGCGCTCAAGGCCAGTTCAGCGCTTCCAGGCGCTTAGAGATCCAAATCAAGCACTCCCAACGCTTTAAAGAGGATAACAGCAAAGTCCAGAAAAGTTCTCCCCTGCATGCAGCAGGGCAGGGGTGGGGGGCAAGGCTGGACCCAGAGCCAGCTCACGGGGCCTCCAGGCAGGGAGGTAGTCCAAGTGGCGGTCCTCTGGTCCAGCGGCAGCAGCAGCCCCCCTCAGGCAGGATCCTGGTAAAGAACAGTTTCTGTGGGGACACAGCCCCCTTTTTATACACTAAAAACCCTTTGTTCTGAGTTCAGGGTGAGGGGGAAAACCAGTCGCAGCTGGTTGGGGAGCACCCTTGATGTGCTCAGCCCCTCACTCTATTCACTGGCAGGGCTAGGGTCGTCAGTCGCACCACAGGGGGCGGAGCCAGCATTGTGTGGGGAAAACCCTGCCCTATTCAGGACCCAGGTGTGCTCCTCCCACCCATCTAGCTGCTGATCTCCCCATTCACCACTGGGTGACTCATCCTGACTCTGGGGAATCCCTAGCCCGTCACATGACCTCAACCAGCCAATCATGCGACAAGGCACACATTTCACACTGCACACCGAAGTGCCCACTTCTAGAAGTGGCACTTCCACACTAGGTACATGCACGCCGCACACATCATCACGCAGCATTCAATCACACGAGTCCGCACATACCAAACTCGGGCCTGCACACCCCACGCATCAGGAACTACTAGGGACACATACATTCCCCATGCATTCCTATGGGAGGGCAGGCCTATCTCACCACATGCACTCAGAGCTCGCACACACTTTACCCTGGGACACAGGGAAAGTGCGCAGAAACCAAAAAATCACCACACCAAGTCACCAGTAAAAAGCAAAAAAGTTCAGGGGTGAACCTGCCAGAAGGGCCTAGTCCAACACAACCCCCTTCCAGCCAAAACGCAGGGCAGCCCAATCACCACCGTGATGGACTTCCCTGCTTGGGGCGATAGAACACGGACGCGGGCCCGCAACTGCAGGGACACCCTCCGGTTCTACGCCACGGTGAACCCATGGAATTCTTTCTAACACCACTGTCTGGACCAACTGGGCTACCCCACTGGTACTCCCAAGCTGTCCGTGGCCAAGACCAGGCCCTAGGCCACCCAGGTGCCACCGGTCCTTGCCTAACCACAGAGTGGGGGGTAGTAACCCCTGGCACATAGCGGCCATTCTCCACTCTTCCTCTCTGCAAGACAGGACTAGACTGCCACTGGTTCTCCAGCCTAGGGTCTACACCCTCAGGCGGACCAGGAGTCTCAGGGAAGGCTCTCCTCCCCCACCTCTTCTCCTAGGGTTCCTCCTCCTCCGGCGAGGGGTACACCTAGAACACCATTCCAACCCAGGGTTTAACCCCTCAGGTTGTACCGGGGCCAGAGGTGGGCTCTCCCACCCTCTGCACCCCCTTCCAGAACCCTGCTCCCTACCAACTGGGGCGGTACCTCTGGAAGAAGAACCGGTCGGGACGCTGATTACAGACGTCCCACCCTTCAGGTCAGGCTGATCCCGAACCTGGCCTTCCAACCTCCGGCCTAGAACCTTTGGTGAAATAATCGCCTGGCACTCCAGGACTTTGGGGGATTTACACTCCATCCCCCTGAGGCTATCAAATGACACATATGTCGAGTGACTGTCTGTCTGGCGCTGATCTCCCGTCCCCTGTCCACCTGACAGTGCGCAGAGATCCCCCAGAACAGAAGTGGTGTCACCCTGGTCACTACACGGGATCCTAGCCCAACTGGGAAGTCCCTGACCCACCGGCTCTTCCACTGGGGAACTCATCCCCCAATCACTCACGCTGGACTCCTGTACCCTCCCTACCGGAGCGGTACTGCCAGACTCCAGAACCACAGGAGCCCTGTTTACAGGCGCTCCAGGTCCTCTACTCACTAAGAGATCTTCCTCAAGTGGACTAACAGGACAGCCTAGGTCCCCAACTTGGTGTTCCCTCATGAAACCATCCAAGTCCTGAGGCAGGGTTTCGGGCGTCTGGGGACCCTCGGTCACCCCCTCACTCCTGCTCCACTGAGCCAGGCAGTGAGCCCCTACACCCTCCTCGCTATCCTGGGACCTAGCTGGGCTACACTGAGCCTCCTCCACCACGCTGGGCTGGAGGATCTCTGACCCACTATTGTTGGAATCACTCACTAATGACTCTAGAGGACCTCTAGCACATTCCTAATGGTCTGCCTTTTCTGCAAGCTCAAATGGCTCAGACAATCCACACCCCAACAGGTGTTGGCGCAACCCCGGCACACAACAACTGAGCAGGTGTTCTTTGAGAACCAGATCATACAGGCCGTTATAAGTACGTTCCGAGTTCTGCTCCACCCAATCGGACAGTGCCTCATTACATCCCTCCAAAAACTCCTCCCAAGACTGGTGAGACAGTTTCCTACTGCCCCTGAATTTCAACCTATACTCCTCCTCTTGGGAAACAGGTACCATACTCGGGGAACTGGGAATGGGACTTTCTGTACTGCACTCTATATCGCTGCCACCCCTGGACTCCACCCTCACTGGGGAATCCAGAAAACTACCACTGTGCTCAGGGGACAGGGAAAGGGATGAGGCGCTAGCTCCTACGCTGGACCCAGCAAGGGACTCCCTACCTACGGGGTCCTCACTCTCTACTGGCGTCCAGGTACTGTCATCTTCTTCTGAATCTTCAGGGCTCCCCACAGACCCACCACCCTCCAGGTGTGAGGCCTGGGCCCTTTCTTCCTCCCTGAGCTCACGTTCCCATTCACCTGTTTGCCATCCAATCATGTGGTTCCTCAGTTCGTACACAGTGTCTGACTCTCTCACCCCTATGTTTCTCTCTCTACAGAACCTTTCCAACTCCTGCATACCATAATAAACTAGATCACTGGGATCAAAAGCAGGCTCCATTCTGGCAGACGTTCTAGAGAAAAGATCACACATGGAACCTAGGGGTCTGCGGTTAACACAGGAGTACACAATTCACAAAGGATTCAGCAAGCTCTCTATCCCAGAGAACTCACACTCACTTGCCTAGTGCCACACACCATTCATCCACACACAACCCTCCCCTCGGACTGTTAAGGCAGTTTCTACCACCCCTGATTCCTCAACCTGACCACCACGTGACACAGGTACCAACTCTGGGCGCAGGGCGGGGGACAAATGTGCAGGACACTATTACGCTGCCACCACTGGATCCCACCCTCTGGTGAATCCAGAAACACAATGCACTAAGGGGGATGATCTACCCTCCCGAGCTAGGGACACCTAACTCACAGTGCACAAAAATACATTTCCAAAGAAATGACAATTAAAAACAAACTTAGAACAATAATCCCTATACCATGTGATTTATCTAAATGCAGAGTTTTGTAGTGCGGCCAGTTGCCGCTGCGGTACAGCGCAAACGCAAGTCCAAATCCCACCGCTGATCACCCATGTTAGAAATGGGATTTCTGGTTGGCTGAGGCTTGCGCCAAAGCCAGGCAGAAACCACCACTCTAGTCAGGGCTGGGGAGTTACACGCCAAAGATAACCCCTGCTTACCCCCTTGGTAGCTTGGCACGAGCAGTCAGGCTTATCTCTGAGGCGATGTGTAAAGCGTTTGCGCGCGCACCCAGCAACAATACCCAAGGCCCACCACAAAGGAAACTCCACACAAGGTATTCTATAAAAATAGCCTTTGTATTATACACAACACATCAGATAAAAACACACACTTTACAATGTGCCAACAGGCACGGGCAGAATTTACAAGGGATTATATATACAGGGGACAGGGCCACATGGACCACTGTCAGGAATTAGCACTTTGTAGAAATTAACACATAGGATATAAACTACTGTAGTAAAAAAATAGCAATTGTAGCACACAACCAGTACTTACTGGTTTCAGGTAAGTACCACCTACGCAACCCTAACCACCTTAGGAGAATGTCACGCAGGGAACTAGGACCTCACTAGCATCACCTGTACTAGGAGAAAATAAACAACCACCTAAGTATCACAATACCTGTAGGGGTAAACGCACATTACACATGTTGCATCACATTCAGAGGGGTAGAACAAGGCACATGACGCATAAACACATTCAGAGGTGCAGTTTAGGAAGAATAGCGCCAAACTCACATTAGCCACCACTGTGGCAGTCCCTAGGCCAACTGGCCTTGTCGGGGCAAGGACGCCCTGTGTCCAGAAAAGTCAGGGCACGGCTGCGCAAGCCAAAACACAGAGGCCACAACCTAAACGTTGCAGCTGCCCACTAAGTGCTGGGCAGCTGGAGAAAGTGAGCGTGGGCACCACTGCGCCTTCTAGAACAAATGTGGCACTCTGGACAAATGATGGGGCCAACGCTGGAGCTACACTGAGCTCTACACCAATGCCTCGTTGGAGCCTCGTGGGCTCTAGAAATAGTGTGGGGGCAACGTTGGAGCGGCCCGCTGCCTTCTAGGGCCGCTCTCGCCAGTAAAACAAAGGTCCCCTCGGTTGGAGCGACCTCCTTGCTCTCACAACAACAATGCGGGTCCCGTGGGGGCGGCCTTGCGCTCATAGACAAAGAAATAATGCCCCCGTGTTGGAGCGCTCCGGGCGCTCTGAGGCTACAATGGGGGCCCCGTCGGAACGCACCAGCGCTCCAGGAAAATGATGCGGGCCTCGTTGGAGCGCACCAGCGCTCAGCAACCACCTAGGTTGCTTCGTGCCCCCCCTCAGGACCAAGCCCCACTCACCGGGTCTCGTCGGGGGAGGCTCTCTTCGGTGGCCGCACTCCTGGGTTGCGGGAGCGCGGGGTAGGCTCCCGCCCGCTCCCGCTTGCACCTCCTCTTGGCGGCGTTCTTCTTCCCGGCGCAGGGCTTCCCTCCGATACACGGGAGCCCTGCGCAGCGTCGGGACGCTGGCGCCACTTCCTGCCTGGCTGCAGGCTCCGCCCCCGTCACGGGCAGGAGTGCCTGACTTCCGGCCCAGCCGAACGGGCCGCAGCGGTGATCGCTCTCGGCAAGAGGGGTAGGCTCCCTCGTAATAAAAACAAATAAGCGGGGTGGGCACCCGCCAACAAGTACTGCAATGTCCCTGGCAGCGTGGCCACCTGCCAGGGGACTTGGAAATCGGTAAAGACGGGGCACACGCCGGGTGGGCACCGGCTTTTCGAAATAGCACGCTCCAAGCGCTAAGGAAAACAAGGGAGAGCGCTCCCAGCGCTCAAGGCCAGTTCAGCGCTTCCAAGCGCTTAGAGATCCAAATAAAGCGCTCCCAACGCTTTAAAGAGGATAACAGCAAAGTCCAGGAAAGTTCTCCCCTGCATGCAGCAGGGCAGGGGTGGGGGGCAAGGCTGGACCCAGAGCCAGCTCACTGGGCCTCCAGGCAGGGAGGTAGTCCAAGTGGCGGTCCTCTGGTCCAGCGGCAGCAGCAGCCCCCCTCAGGCAGGATCCTGGCAAAGAACAGTTTCTGTGGGGACACAGCCCCCTTTTTATACACTAAAAACCCTTTGTTCTGAGTTCAGGGTGAGGGGGAAAACCAGTCCCAGCTGGTTGGGGAGCACCCTTGATGTGCTCAGCCCCGCACTCTATTCACTGGCAGGGCTAGGGTCGTCAGTCGCACCACAGGGGGCGGAGCCAGCATTGTGTGGGGAAAACCCTGCCCTATTCAGGACCCAGGTGTGCTCCTCCCACCCATCTAGCTGCTGATCTCCCCATTCACCACTGGGTGACTCATCCTGACTCTGGGGAATCCCTAGCCCGTCACATGACCTCAACCAGCCAATCATGCGACAAGGCACACATTTCACACTGCACACCGAAGTGCCAACTTCTAGAAGTGGCACTTCCACACTAGGTACATGCACGCCGCACACATCATCACGCAGCATTCAATCACACGAGTCCGCACATACCAAATTCGGGCCTGCACACCCCACGCATCAGGAACTACTAGGGACACATACATTCCCCATGCATTCCTATGGGAGGGCAGGCCTATCTCACCACATGCACTCAGAGTGCGCACGCACTTTACCCTGGGACACAGGGAAAGTGCGCAGAAACCAAAAAATCACCACACCAAGTCACCAGTAAAAAGCAAAAAAGTTCAGGGGTGAACCTGCCAGAAGGGCCAAGTCCAACATGGCCATAACATTTTTGTTCAAATTCCTTACAACCAGTTAGTTTGTTCCATCCTGCAGAACCAACAAGGCTAATGGGGGAAAAAGCTCTTTCAGGCAATCAGAAGCCCTTATATTTGGGATATGCGATACCACTAGACTCCCGCAAGACGAATCATATAGTTATCACAAAGAGTTTACCCCCGTAATGACAATCCTGAGCACCTCATTAAATGCATATTTTCCATAAACAGCATAATGGTTTTATACCAAATAATGAAAAGCATACTTTTTGAGTACATTTCTAACTTTCAACCGAATTTAGTGTAATACCATTCAGCTGCTTTTTCTGTGTCGCTTCTGAAATATTCCTATGGGATTAACATAGGAAAATATTTTTGGGACCTTACTTTTTTAGGAAGGAGCTAAGTTTAGTAAATGGGATACTCCAACACAATGTGACGGATAGTCAGTCCGCCGTGTTACAAGTCCCTTTGAATGTGATGGAACTGTTATTTGGTGGACGGGATATCAGTCACATTTGTGACAGAGTAACTCTGTCCGCCAAACTTGTAATCAGTCCCTTTGTTTTGGGAAAAGTTTCGTGAAGGTTTGTCATACAATACCACAGTTATTAGTGAAACAAATAGCACTCTTCCTATGAAAATTCTGACGAAGTGAAATTAGAACTGTTTTTTTTGGAACTCGAGAAAAAATAAATTAGGATATATGAATGTTGTTGTACAATGCCTGGTTGTCTGAGGATTTAATGAGTGCACCCCAACATATTACAATAAAAATAAACCAGAAGAAATTATGTAGAAGCAGCAAATGTTTGGCGTACAAAACAGATTTCTCCATTTCAAAACTTAGATTTATTCGGGTACTTTCAACCAGACACCACAAAAGTAGAAGTAAATGCCAGTACTGGAATTAATGAATTAACACTAACCCAAAGGGCAAGCAAATAGCAGTTGGAAGCATTAAAATGATACACCGAAGTTTCAGTAGTCAGAGCAGAAAAGTTCACTACAAGAATCATCAAATAATATCAGAATTTCAGAAACCAGTTTAAAGGCACAAAAAGTCAGCATAGTCTCCCACCACTGAATTTAAAACTGATTGTGGCAAGTAAGAATTAAGGCTAACAATGTGCTGAAGTAAGCAGAAAACTTTGATAGCATCTCACCAGAGGAAGAATAATCAAGATTTCACAACAGGTTGGGTAGATATTTGTGTCAAACAATGAGGATACACAAAAGCAGCTTGGAGAAAAAGACAATTAACCCTTCAAAAACTTTTGAAAAAAGTACAGATGAAAGCAATATCCTGGAATTTTCAGAAGTGAATATTTAAAATAGAAAAGTTAGATAACTGCCAAAGTGTGTTTTTGCAGCTGACTTAATTGTAAAGAAATTTATTTTTGATTTGTTTGTTACTTCAAATAATGTGCACATGAATGCACGTGGACATCCTTATTATGACCTAATGAGATAACTTTTAGGACATGTGGCAAATGAAGTATCACCATTAACCTTTCTCTGCTGCAAGTAGTATCTATGTTGCTTTTGTTTTAGGCCAGTTGTCTTTTCTGTATATACACAACTGTTAGTCTTACGCCCTTACTTTACTGCTGTCCTTTATATAAATAAATATTTACATACTTATCTCTGGATTGCTTTTATGTACCTACTGTCTGAGTAAATTAAGAAGAGTAGAATTAGTTGACAGCTAGAGGTAATGCTGTGTGAAGCGGGAAGGAAGCCGTGCATTAGGGTTGCATTGGCATGAGGACAAGTCTACTTCTGAGTTATACAAACTTACATGGACGATGCATATTGAAAGAGAAGGGGCCATCATAAGAGTGGTGATTAGCACAAACAAGCCATTTTATACTCCCGTATATCGGCATACCCTTTACAAACAATGCATTCCCTACACCCCTTCCATTCTGAAAATATAGTTCCCTCCAATAAATGTGAGCAACCTCTCATCCTACCCCTTGGAGACAAAGCCAGGCAGTCGTTTACTTTTGAAGTTTGGGATTATTTCAGGTGATATTAGGAGATGAAAAATAGTTTTAATGAAAATTGTTGCGCATCAAAATATTTAACCTCACAAAGTGGCACAAAAATGGAAAATAATAACAATGACAAATGACCAAGGTCTATTAGGCAGTGCTGCTGCACCATGTTAGGATGCTTCTGATTATGGGGCCGATTACAATTTCTCAACATGCAAACCTTCAAAGATGTATGCTGCACCATACTTCACGTTTGATTGGCAATGCATGCAATGGTGCAAGTTACACTGGTTTCCATATGTTGTTTGTGTGACTACATATGCGACAAGTACTTACCCAAACCAGTAATGTGTATACCTCTGTCATGGGGTTGATACACACACATATGTGTCAACCAAGCATATACTACATGTGTCATTGATTTGGGGTCATGCATACTGATAGAAATGGGGGTCTCTAGTTGGCAAAGGTAGGTACCTTTATCCAAATAGGGACCCTTGCCTCTCGTCAGGGTTAGGGGGATACACTTTTTAGATAACCCCTGCTCACCCCCTTGGTAGCTTGGCACGGGCAGACAGGCTTATCCCAAAGGCAATTTTTAAAGTATTTGTACCAACACTCACAGTAACACAGTGAAAACACCACAAATGGACACCACACCAGTTTAGAAAAATAATGTATCGTTATCTTAACTACACAAGACCAACACGACAAAAATCCAACATACACAGTTTAAAAATATGACTTTAAAAAGAGTTCAAGAATTTGTACCATAGAAATCTATGGGTGCGTGACTTTCACCAAAGTACCTGTAGATGCGACAAAAGTTTCCAAGCCAAACAGCTGCAGCGTCGGAAAACAAAGAGAAGCGACACTCCTGAGACCCTCGGGAGGCGATGCGACAGCCCCGCTGCATGCAGCGGATGGGTTGCGTCGAGTCCAGTCTGTAGGGGGAGCGATGCGCCGAGTCTTCGTGCCGTTTACGGTTCGCAGGTGATGCATCGGGAAAGCATCTTGCACAGGTACGGTACGTGGAGCTTCGGGATGTGGCAGCGATAGATGCAGCAGCGTTGCGCGGCACAGCGTTGGTCCTCTTCAGCCACAATCCCTCGATGCGTCGGTTCTTGCAGCGATGACAGGCGCTGCAACAATCTTTGCAGCGGCATGGCGATGCGATGGAAATCTTCGCGTGCCGTCGAGATGCGCCAGTGAAACGTTCCGCAAAAAGATGATGTCGGGTTTTGCAGTTCTTTTCATGCTTCTTCTTCTTCCAGCTCCCAAACAGCAATAACAACCTCCAGAGGCCCTACAACTGTGTCAGGCACTCTAGGCACGTCAGAATTCACACAGAAGAGTTCAGGGGAGCTGGGGGTGAAGTCCTTTTGTTCCTGGGACTTCAAAACAGGAGGCCAGCTCTCTTCAGGCCCTTGGAGATCTTCTTCGAGCAGGGGACACAGCACACAGCAAAGTCCTTCTCCTTTCCTTGGCAGAATAGCAACTGCAGGTTAGCCCCAGAACACACAGCAAGGGCAGTCCTTCTCTTCAGTTTCTCTAGCTCTTCTCCTTGGCAAAGGTTCCTCTTGAACTCCAGGAATGATCTACATTACAGGGGTTTCAGCTCTTATATTTATACCCCAAAAGCCTTTGTTCTCTAGATGTAAGGGGTCATGGATCCAGTCCAAACCAATTCTGGGTGAACTCTGCCAGTGCACAACGTCTTCCTTTGTTAGTGTGGGCTGGGTCATCAGACACACCCCAGGGGGTGGAGCCAGCATTGTGGAAGGCAGGCACAGCCCTATTCAGGCCCAGGTGCTACTCCTCCCACCACTCCAAAGGCAGATTGGCCTATTCAGCCTAGTGCTGCCTCACCCAGATTCCTGGAGCCACCCCAGCCCCTGTCACTCTCAAGCCAGACAGTCAATCCATAAACAGGCAGCAGCACACAAAGGTTGAACAAGAAAATAGCCACTTTCTAAAAGTGCTATTTTCAAGCACAGAATTTAAAAGCCATCCTTCCTAAAAGATGTGTTATTAAATTCTGAGTTCAGGGATACCAGACTCTAATTTCCTATCTTACTCCTAAGGGAAGACATGCTTGTAAAACTGTTCCACAGCATTCCCCATTCTGTCCTATGGGTAAGATACCCTTTCAATAGTGAAAAACGAAATTGGCAGTATGTCACTATCTGGGCATCCTACACACACCAGTACATGTACTACCTTTCACATACACTGCTCCCTGCCCAGGGGGGTACCTTGGGCCTACCATATGGGTGTCCTATGTGTATGAAAAGGGAGAGGTAAGGCCTAGCAAGTGGGTGTACTGGCCAGGTTGACATGGCTGTTAACAAACTGCGCATAGGCACTGCGGTGGCAGGCCTGAGACCTTTTTTTCAGGGCTACTCATGTGGGTGGCACAATCAGTGCTGCAAACCCACTAGTAGCATTTGAGTTACCAGCCCTCTCAGTACACTTTACTAGGGACCTACTGGTAAGACAAATATGCCAATAATGGATAACCAATCACAATAACAATTTACACAGAGAGCATATCCACTTTAGCACTGATCAGCAGAGGTAAAATGCCCAGAGTTATGTACCCAACAACCACAGGCCAGGAAAAACAAAGGAGGAAGAAGCAAAACGTTTGGGGTTAACCCTGGAAAAGGGCCATTTCCAACACATACAAGGGACACAGTCCAATGGGACATTCATTTTGTTTATGTCCTTGTGGTGTTAAAAACATCCCCATATTTACAGGGTTGCACAAGGCCAGTTAACCTTGATTATTTCAGGTTGTTCATGTTTGCCTTACCACAGCAGTCCGCTACAGCTCGGAAAGTGCGACGTTAGACAGGCAAGACTAGGAGGCACTACAATTTGGGGGGAGAATCATAAGAAATCCTTTTGTAGACAGGTTTGTCCAGAGGTTTCTTCTATGTCTTCCATGTCTATAGATACACAGGCAGAACTGAAAACAATTCTAGCCCTTCTTGTGGTACAAACAGAACATTTAGTGACTGATAAGGACTGGTGACATATTTCAAAAGGATTCAGTTTCATATCTAGATTGTCATGGCCAGTGCTCTATTTAGTTCCAAGGCCCTCTCACATAGAGTCAGGGTATATTCCTATGCTGGACATAGTCATGAAAAGCGAGATGGAGACACTTGTTATGGTTACGTTTTGCTTATTTGTAGGGTTTGCATATCTCCCGACAGTGCATCCTGGTGCCTCTGAGGGAGCCACTTGGCCTGTCCGACAGATGACTACTGGAAAAGCCATGGCTTCAGTTTCTTTTCGAATTTGAGGACAGAGTTAGCTGCCCTGATGGGTAAGGGGAGCTTATTTCTGGCTTGTGTTAAATGTGTGATGGAGCTCGTCCCCCTCGATTTGGCTCGCCAGATGCAGGGTACATGAATGAGGAGAAGGGTGACTGAGTGGAGGAATCTGGAGGGGGGGTGGAAATGGATGCGGTTGTTGAGGTAGGCTGGGTCCAAGTTGTATAGGACTTTGTAGATGTGTGTGAGGATATTGAAGAGTGTTCGTTTCTGGATTGGAAGCCAGTAAAGGTACTAGAGGTGCTTGGTTATGGGAGTTTTGTGAGGTAAGTCGAGTGTGAGTCTGGCAGCCTTATTCTGCACCACTTGGAGCCTTTTGGTGAGCTGAGCTGTGATGCCTACTGATGCAGCCATAGTGGAGCCTGCTGGTGATGAGGACTTGCACCACTGATCTGCGGGTATCCAGATGGAGACATTTGAAGGATTCTTTATTTTAGGGATGTTGTAGCAGGCCAAAGCGACCACTTTGACCTGATTGGTCACAGAAATTTGATTGTATATCACGGTGCCCAAGTTCTTGGTGGCATTGGAGAGGGGGGTTGCCAGTCCTAGTTTGATGGGCTACTAGGCTGGTGAACAGCATGACATATGTTTGCTAGAATTAACTAATTTGGTTTGTTGCTGCTGAGTTTGAAGCAATTTTTGCTCATTCAATCCACTACTGTGGGGATATACACCTAACGGATATACACCTAATGATGTTGTCTTAATTGGTGGATGAGTCTACAGAAAGAGAGAGAGGATTTGATGGGTGTCATCTGCAAAGGAGATGATGCAGATGCGACAGGAGAGGATAATGCTGGCATGTGGTGCCATGTAGGCATTGAAGAGTGTGGACCCCTGGGTACTCCATAGATGAGCTTAGCGGCATAAGGCGGGTATGTGGCTAGGCTGACAGACTGGGTGTGACTGGAGAACAATAAGCCTATCCATCGCAGAGCTGGACTGTGAAGTCCAGCTACATTGAGACACTGGATAAGGATGGGGTGTGGGATCATGTTGAATGCCGCTGAGAGGTCTAGGAGAAAGAGGGAAGCTATGGCCACTTTCTCAGTCATGAAGCAGATGTCGTTTGTGGCTGCAATGTGAGCTGCAATGTGAGCTGCCTTGGTGCTGTGCATGAGACTTTTTCTGAGACGACTTAACTCAGCATCAGCAAAGTCATTGGCTTTGTGTTTGATTGGGAGAACCCTCGACCACGGGTGAGTCAGCAGAGTGGGATAGAATTTACAATACTATTTTTTAGTCTATGACACCATTTAGGAGCTTGGTCTGAAAGCTATATGTGAATCAATCCGCCATCCATAAGATCCATAAGCCAACACAGGACAGATGTACTTCGGAATCAGTAGAAAAATGAATCTGCTTGCTCACCAGGTTACAAATGTGAGTATCAGTGCCATGTTACCTAAAGAGAGGCAATATCAAGCTTGTGCCTCCCTGGCAGCACACAACGTTACAATCACAAGCCAGTTGAAGTCCAAGGGGGGCCTGTTGCATAGAATTTAGCATCCCGTAGATTACAGACACCTTTTCACCTTAAGAACAGTGACAGTTGCCTGAATGGGTGGGAACACAAATATGAGGTGTTTTTTTTTTTTTTTTTTTTTTGTCCTCATCTCACCATATAGCGCCTGCACAGATGAGCAGTAGCCATCCTTCGGACCTGAACTCCCCCAGGCTTCTGCTACTGCATTAGCTGTAGGCCTAACCAGGCCAGCTCCTTTATGAAGCTTGGTGTGATCATAGGACCTGGGAGTACTAGATCAATTTCAGATCTCTACCCATATTACGAGTGGTGACCAAATGTTGAGATCAGTATCATCCAAATGACCTAGATCTAATCGGGCCGCACTGAAAGAAGCTCTCAACCAATTCTCGTAGAATGGGGGTAATGGATTCTTCCACAGCTTACAAATCTCCCTTCGGGCGATAAGAATTAGGTACAAGATCAAGCCTTTTTGTGTTGCTGACATCCAGCTCAACAAGTCATTATTAATACCAAAAATTACTACAGAGAGGTTCAATTTGATCTTAACTCTGAAGATAGTGCTGAGTGCACATTCCACTTTCTGCCAGAAGTCCTTTAACATCCCACATTAAAAAAAAATATGTAAATCATCAGCCGGGGAGAATTCGCATCTTGGGCATTTTGAAGATGTAAGGGGAGCGAACTTGGCTATTTTCATGGGGGTGTAGTACAATCTGTTAATAACATAGAAATGGTTCTTTTTCAATGAAGCTGGTTTAACAAACTTATATAATGTTAGGAGCGAAGGTTCATATAGCTCTACTGCAGCAGTGTCCATAGCTGACAAATTCCAAACCGTATGTTGTAGAGGAAGATCACTGAAGGAGGTGGTATGCACACCATGTTTCACTCATTGTAATCCTTTTTGTCTGATCCATATTTAACAAGCTTTACGAATTGCGTGCAAAACTGGGCTATGCTTAGCCCTAAATGCATTTGAACATATACAAACGTGTGGGGAGCGCGTGATACACGCTCCACTCCCAGTCGCACTGCGTTTGATGGATGCCAGATCCAACCTATGTTTAGCCGTTAATCCTTGCTCAAAATTCATCCGATAGTGTCCTTGCATGTTTATCAAAATTTCTTTATCTCACTTGTCCAGTCCACGTATGTAACGGTACTGTATTTTGGAAACTTCTCATATTAACACGCGCCCATCCGGACTTCTTCGGAAAATACGATCCAAATACAAAACATGCAAGGACACTATCGGATGAATTTTGAGCAAGGATTAACGGCTAAACATAGGTTGGATCTGGCATCCATCAAACGCAGTGCGACTGGGAGTGGAGCTTGTATCACGCGCTCCCCAGACGTTTGTAGAGGAAGATCAGCCACATCAACTTCCAGAAGCCTTTTATACCAAAGACCTGCCTCTTTTTTAATAAGTTTTGTATTTTGAAGAAGGAGCTCTATTTCCCAATTTCCGCCAATATGTTCTCTCTCTGCTGTAAACCAGGAGACCAATTGAAGATATTTAAAATTTGAGAAAGAGCTACCTATCTGGGACCTTAACACCTCCCACGGATGGACACCCTCTGAGGAGATGAGATCAGACCAGATCAAAATACCAGCATTTTTAATAGGCTTCGCAAGGCTATCCTCCAAACAAGCGGGTAGGTCAGGGGAATCCCAAATGGGAGCAAACTCTGAGTAGTAACAAATCCCCCACTTTCCCCTGACTCTATTTCACACATTTAGGGCTGTTTTTAATACCTTCAGACGGACCTTTTTAAAAAATCTTGGTGCCCCAAACTTGTAAAGAAAACCCTCTCCTCCACCTTCAAAGATGGCCATTTCCTTCAAGATCATCCCCCAATTGGATTCCCCCGTGATGGTAAGCAACGCCCGAAAGTTTTTAAATTGAAACGAAAGGGAATACCAAAGCAAGTCAGGAACAGCAAGGCCACCCTTCAGAAGTTTACGTCTTAACTTCTTCCAGGAGAGCCTTGCAGTTTTGTTCGACCAGATGAAACTGCCTATCTTGCCTTGGATTTTACTTATTTCTCTACTTGAAAAACCAAGAGGGATAGTACTAAATATATAGGTCAATTTTGGCAAAATTACCATTTTTACCAAATTGACCCTTCCGTATATAGTTAAGGGTAGGTTCTTCCATCTTAGAAAAAGATGATCAATCTCTTTAGACATCTTCTTCAGATTAATCTGCGGAATATCATCTAGGTTTTTTACTATGATAATCCCAAAGTATCTAAACTCCTTGCTTATTGTACCTGCCCAATTGTCGAATGTTCCAGCACATCACCTCTGTTTTAGAGGAATTGGCGAGATAGCTCGAAAATACACAAATTCCTCCTAGAGTGTTTCTACTCTAGGGAGTACCTCGATGGGAATATTGGTATATATCAGCTGGTCATCCGCATAAAGGGCTAACTTGCTACTATATAAATTGACACTAAAGGGAGTAATTGATACATCTAATCTAATGGCTTGGGCCAGAGGCTCTATATATAGGTCAAATAGCAAGGGCGAGATGGGACAGCCCTGCCGTGTCCCCCTAGTTATTGCAAAGCTAGGTGTTAACAAGCCATTTAACAAGATTGCAGCAGAGGCACCCCGATAACAGTTGATCAGAGTCTGAATAAAAATTAAACCAAAGCCCATCGTTCTCAGAAGTTCCCATAAAAAGACCCAACAGACACGGTCGAAGGCCTTAGCCGCGTCAATTGCTGCGACAGCCAAGGGCTCCGACCTTGCTACTGCTAGATCGATGCTACCAATTAGCTGCAAAGTCTGCTCTTGGATGAATCTACCTGGGATAAAACCCTTTTGATCCTTATTTATCAAATACGGAACTAGCTTGACCAATCTCCCCGCCAATATGCTCATAAAGATCTTATAATCAGCATTAAGCAGGGAGATTGGCCTATATGAGTCAGCTTTGTGGGTATCTTTCCCTGGTTTTAGAACAATAACAATTGTAGCTTCCTTCCAGGAGTTCGGGACTCTACCTTCAGGGCTATATATAGAATTAAATAGTTCGCACATCCCTAGAACTAATTCATTCTGAAGGATTTTGTATACTTCACCCGGAAGGGCGTCAGTCCCCGCAGCGTTATTGTTCTTAACCTTGCTGATATATAATTTTATTTCAGACTCTGTTATAGGGGCATCGAGAGATACTCGGCTACCTTCAGTTAAAACAGGTAATTTTTTAAGCTGCAACCACTTTTGGATATTCTCTGAGTTTGGCGTGGACTCCTCTCTATATAAATCTGAGAACAGGGAAACAAGGCATCTCTGCATGTCCCCCCATTTACCTGAAATCCCTCCACTCTCGTCGATAATTAGTTCGCTGATTTTGTTTTTAGCTCGGTCTGCCCTTGCCTTCCAAGCTAAAAGGGCCCCTGCCTTTTCACCATTTTCAAAATGTTGCATATTATGGACGGACCACTGTGCCTTAATCTTTGTCTCCAGTTTTCCTCTATATACCTGCCGTAAGTGGTCAAGATCTTTATGAACTTGTGTCAGTTTTTCAATAGAAAACTGGGGGTTTCGTCTTCTAATTTACTTATCTCGTTTTCCAAGTTTTTAAAATCTAATACCTCTTCCCTGTTTTTTGAGCAAATCAAACTATGAAGCTGACCCCGTAGGTTTGCTTTAAAAGCATCCCAGACAAAATCCAAGGAGGTAGAACCTAAATTTAGAGCAAAATAATCCACAGTAGATGCTTTAAGAGCTTTAATTATCTCAGCGTTGGAAAGCATTGCCCTTTTCAAAGTCCTTCTAGAACTGAGAGTGTGCCTTCCCCCTTCATATGAAACAAAAATGGGGGCATGATCAGAGAGAATGGTAGGTAAGATAGAGATATCACGAACATTCTCCATGGCATGCCTATCAGTTAAAATATAGTCAATTCTCGAAGAATGACCGTACTTTTTGCTGAAAAAAGTAAAACCTATTTTGTCTCTCTGCTTTGCCCTCCAAACGTCAGCCAACCCCAAATCATGCATCATATTGATCATTGTTCAACGGATATTTGGGGTTCCGACATGGTGGCTATAATTGGATCTATCCCGAGTGGGATTAAGAAGGACATTAAAATCACCTCCGATAATTATTGGGGTGGTAGTTTCTGTTAATTTAGCCTGTATCTTATAAATGAATGCCGGATCATCGAGATTTGGGCCATAGAATGATACTATGGTTAACTCCTTCCCACCTATCTCAATCTGTGCAATTATCCATCTACCAGACTGATCTGAAGAGACTGATTTAATGTTCCCTCTAGCCCCCACTCTAATTAAAATTGCCACTCCCTTATTATGACCTACTTGTTCGGATGAACAAGATATCTCAACCCAACGGTATTTACTGAAAATAGCCCTACACTCTAAGAAACTCAAATGTGTCTCTTGAAGGAGGCAGACCTGAGCTGTGGATTGTTCGAGATATTTCATAACCAATCTTTGCCTCCGTGGGCATCTAAGTCCATTAACATTCCACGAAATAAAGTTAATTTTTCTATTCATTATGATTACCCCTTACCATAGCTTTATTCGAACGTTCTAAATACAGCTTAATTTTTAACAAATTTCTTTGAGATTGAGGATATATTTTTTTTGATTTTCCCTCATGCGTCCCCACCCGTGCTCCCTCATCCACCCACGGCCCTGCCCTGCCCCTGCAGCCCTGCCTTACTACCCCGGGAAACCCTCCCTTCTCCTCTGAGCATAAGCTCTATGGGCAAGGTCCCCCTGACACTTCCGAAAGGGAAAAACACAAATTAAACAAATGATAACCTAAACCCCTCTAAAAAAGAACCCCAGCGGGACTAAATTAATAGTAATAGTAGTTCTTACATATGGGCTCCTCCCTCTTTTTCACTCCTTATTTTTCCAATAAGGTCATCCGCTTCCTCAATCTGACGTAAGTTATACATCTGGTTGTTCCACATTATTCGGAGGAGGGCCGGGAATCTTAATTGAACCTTAACCCCGAGTGAGTTTAAAATTGTCATTCTTTTACCTAGCTCCCATTGTCTTGTGGCCATAATATTGGATACATCAGACCTAATGGAGAAAGAAAATGGGCTAGAATATGAGTTGCACTTAACTAAACCTGCTTTCAACGCTAGGGATAAGATTTTCTCTTTTAATGTATATGTAAGGAAGTTCACCAAAATTTTCCTTGGTTTTGACCTTGTAGGGATCCTCCTATATGGGTCCCGGTGTACTCGCTGTATATCCTGAAACAGGTCAAGATCTGGGACATCTTTAAGAATTGTTCCCTTTAGGAGGGAGATCACAAAATCTTTTATGTTGCCACCCTCCAAATCCTCCGGGACATTCAGGATTTTTAGGTTATTCTTCCTAGCATGGTTTTCAAGACGTTCTATATCATCTTTTAAGTCCCTATTTTGGTGGACTAGTTTGTGCATCTCCACAGTAGAGCTATGTAGCGCTTCCTTCATCATAGGGATTTCTATTTCCAGAATGTCAGTCCTCTGGGAGACCTCTTCAATTTTTTGCGCTAATACCTCACATGAAGATTTAATAGCAGCTTGGTTGGTCTCAGAGATGGAGAATCTTCTGCCAATATCTTCCTTCAAATCCAGTAGTATGTCGGCTAATGCACCTACTCCCTCATTCTTAGATGGACCAATACTGGATATTTCCGGTGGATGAGGCAAATCAGCGGCTAGCATCAGTGGTGCCATTGCTAAATCAGACTTCGCTGTTACTTTAACAGTTCCTGGCACAACCTCTTGATTTTCACAATTGTCTGGACTGCCTTGAGTTTCTAGGGCCGAATATCTATTCAATAAGCTAACTGAAGGGTGTATGGCCACCTGTCAGTCCCCCGCAATAAGCACTTCTTTCTCTCCCTCAGGCAAGATCGAAGGTGAGACTTTCTCTTGGAGTAAAGAGGCGTTTCATGGAGTGAGCAGTCTGTTTACTGGAATACGCCATGGTAATTTTTCTATTTAACTCCCTGTCCAAAGGGTTAGATAACACTTTATAGAATGACTTTAAAGATGGAGTCACTCTAACCTTGGACAGCGGGGCTTTCTTTGCCCTCCCTCTCCCTCTTCCACCCTCTGAGGGAATATCCTCCGTGGTCGCTTTTTTCTTGCCCTGCCTGGCAGAGACCCTAAGTTCAAGAGCTGGAGGAGCAACACTGGTAGAGTCTACAAAATCAGTATCTATATCCAACTTTGCTGCCCTATTCCGCAGGGAATATCTACTGATTGTAGTTGTACTTGTAGTTGTAAAGCCCTGCTGGGTAATAGCGCTACAGGAAGCATTACGGGGGAGACCACATCCCCTGTTATCCATACACACTTGGTGCCCTGCACTTGAGGGGGTGATTTCAGCCAATTCCCCTAGGGCAGCCCGGCCTACGTATGTCCTGCTCCCAGCCTCCAAAGCAGTCCAAACTATATTCTCCCCCAAAAGGCTAGGTTCCAAAGCTTCGACCCCAAGGAGTAGGAATAAACACTCTCCTACCTCACCTCGGTGCACCCAGTTCACCTGACCTCTCCCGCTCCCGCTCCTCCACTCGCCGTAGCCGAAATCGCAGGTTCTGGCTCTGCCGGGGGAGACCCGGAATGAAGACCGGAGACGCGCCGCCTCCACTCTCGTGCCACACCAACAAACCGAAGCAGCGGGAGCTCCGGAGGCTCCACACTTCCTGGAACATCGGACACCATCCGAGGTAAGGAAGGTCTAGAAGCAATAGGCGATAATCAATTGGAGTCTAGCGGCGTGTGTCAGAGGGAGCTCAGCCGCGGCTGTTAGCTTCCGGCCACCATGTTTCCCCTTACTGGCCAGCGAGGTTTTCTTTACAGAAAGACCGAATTTGCTAATAAATCTTTTAACTCCTATTATTCCTAAGCCCTACAAGTTGCATGCTAGTTAGCCATTCAAATTGTAGGAATCTTCCTCTAACAGGTTCATTCACTCTATATGTCCTCATATGCACCCCGCCATTTTGGGACCATCTCCTAAAGACACTCTTGTCCTTTCTGCCATCTTAGCGACCTTGGTCCCTACCGCTGGTCCCGCCGGTCTCTAGCTGGGCGACCTTTCGATCGATCGTCTATCTTCTCCACGGATCTACTCATCGTTTGTGAATAATGCTGATGCTCCTGATCCCATCACTCATCACCCCCTCCCCTACCTCTTCCCTCCCTCACTCTCTTTCTACCTCCCCTATTCATTTCCTCTCTCCCCTGAATTTCTCTCCCCTTGCCTGCTTTTTTTCATATGCCTGAGCCATGCTCCTGTAATTCATAAATATATATATGTAAATATGTAATATATAATTGTCCAAGCCTAATCGCTGTTAAAATGTAATCCTGAGTGAAATTACTATTTGTATATATAGAACTCTAATCACTAGTATATGTAGTAGACCTTTGTACTCACTACCATTCCTTTGTGATTTTAGAGTTTTTCGGTTTGTATCTCTTCCTTGAGTGACTTTACAACTTGTACATGTGGCAATTTTTTTCTTTTTTTCTGTGTGTATCTCTTTTGTAACTCATGTCATCCAAAGTCCTAATTTAATGCAACTGGTTCTTTTGTATAGTGCTCTGACACCTACGGGTAATGTTCGCGCTACATAAAATTGCATTAAATAAAAATAAATAAATAAATCATCCAATAGTGAATAAGGGCACGAGCAGACATCCCGCCATCCTGAGCAACGTTGACAGATGCTTGTTTGGGTGCGACTGTGGATACGCAGACTCCCACAGATCAGTGGAGAGTGCTAATATAGAAAACTAGTTTCTCTATCCTCGGATATACAAGAAGTGAAATTGGTAAAGAAATATGCCTAAAATAAGAAGGCTCAGAAGAAACAAGTTTTGGAAAAGTCACACATCACTGATGTTTTTAGATTACTAGTAAACACCAACCCTATAACTTGGTCCTGAGGAAAGTATAGGGCCTTGTGAGTCAACGTGAGCTAAAACTAGCCAGCAGAAGCTTTTACTAATAGTACAAAAGTCACTTCTCTGTTTTAATCTGTGTAAGGAATAAGATGAATAAAATGGTATAACTTAACTTTATGCCATTAGCGATATAGATTTTTTTCTGCTTTTTAATGGCAAGAAATGGCGTGTTCTCTTGCGATGAACACTAAAGAAAGATCTACAAGATGGAAAAGTAACCCACCATCGTTTGTGGAACACACAGCGACTGGAACATACATGTTTAAAAAAAAATAGATAAGATCAGTATTCACTAGTTTTGCTTTGAGACATAGGCGTATCTCATTGGCATGTTGGTTTCACTGAGATGAACCCGTGGTTGGGGTGCTGGTGACCTCCTTCGTGGTCTGATACAGAAAGCTTTGAGCAACCCATACGTTTGATCTTCTTTTTTGTGATTCCCCTGTGTGCAGTGGGACAGAAATAAAGCTTTTTTTACTGCACCATATTTAGAATAGTCATGGCGTAGTTAGAGGGCTCTAGGAATAGATGTGTTTCCTTTTTGTAGGGTATCAGACAACTTCACACCTGACCCTTGGCTGCGATCTAACTTCCAATTTGTTGACAACACTGTTGGCATTTGCTAATCTAAGTCTGTGGATACACCAGAGGAATTTAATTTGTATGTAAAAAGGAAAAAAAATAATTAACTTTAAAATCTGAGATCTGCTGGTTGTTGGCATACATGTCAACATTCACTACTCTAGATGTGGGAAGTCTAAGAAGCAATCGGTGATTTTTGAAAACTTTAGCTTAACATAAAGATAAAAACTAATAAGAGCCACAAGCAACTAGCTACAAAAGGCTTGATTACTATTAAAATATCATCAGCTAAAATGTTTAAACCTCAGGAACGGCAAAGCAGCCAACAAGGCCTCCAGCCAGTAGGGTGTGGGTGATTGGCAAGCAGCAATACCATTTGTGAGAATTTCAACTATGCACTAATATGATATTTATTTATAGTTTTAGGTTTTTTGTGAGTACAGCAGGCTTTTCTGCCCCCCTCAGAGTACTGTCGATCGAGGATACAAATTATGGATTAAGTGAAGTGCAAGAGCTGGTGGAAGGAATGTGTCAAGAAGTGTTGAATGCAACGTGAGGTCAGAGGAGGTAAACTACTTCTACGTGAAGACCCACTGGTTTCACAGGACCAGCCGTAGGAATGACAACATCAGAACTGACCTTAGGCATCTGGGCAATGGAGGGTGGCAACAAAGGGTGGGCAATGTACACAAACCCGACTAAGTTAAAAATCATTCCATTTATGGAGGTAGTGCTAGCAACAACAACTCGAATTAGTTGATCTGTACCACGAACAAAAGAAACTTATCAGCACCCATTACATTCTTTGTGAAGGACATGTTATGAGTAATATTAATATGACTGCTACTAAAAATCTGTTTAGCCTGAAAGAAAATGGGCAGTAAGTTATGAAGTAAAAAGATGATGGGTATAGCTCATGGCATAGAAATGTTCAAGTGATGCCCGAGCTCCTCTTCACTGTCAGTGTCATGATCGTTAATTATTCTCACAAAGTCACGATTGAAAACGGAGTCATGTGCTTCCCTTTCGGGCTAGTAAGTCAAGAGAATATAATAAACCAGTGGGCCCTGTAGATGACGCCTTCGAAGCTCTGCACCCTAATTGCCTCCGAGTACTCGGCGCACACACCTGTGCTTGTTGCTAAGGCACGGAGGCGGTTTGTCACATCCGATCATCCCGCCTGTTACGTGAGGTCTCCACCTCTGTCTCGTGGGATCAATTCAGTAGGGAAACATGTTGCCTGTATGAACACATCAGTGCTAATGTGATCACCACGAGAAACAGCCATCCTATCACAACAGCGTTCTCGTTCTGGCACGTTAGGAGGAGAGTGTATGGAAGCGTGAGCTAACAACGTCACAAGCTGTCAATGTTCGAAACGTGAACCAGCAACTTCACAAGCTGTCAATGTTCAAGAAGCAAATGCATGATTTTCCTTACTACAACCTGCGTGCAAAGGTGTAATAAAAGCAACTCATTTGCATATGTGCATTAATGCATGGCATACCCTTGCACACATTGCATCATGGATCCTAATTCAGTGTATTCGAAATAGACAGACCTGTTTGCAGTAGCCTATTATATGTATTTGATGCTGTTTAGCCAATGTCCGTTTACTAATAGACTGGACACAAGAGCAACGTGATGAGTTTCAGAAAACAGATTTTAAATCTGAATACATCAAATCCTTAGCCAGACTGTACAGATTCCACTAGCTTTATGTAATTTTGCACGACTTTCCAAACTACACAGATTGCATAGATACCATTCAATCTTGCAGCGACGTCCATAATGGCATGTGAATGGACGAATGACATTTTTGCAGTGGCCCAATGTTTCTTAGAACTTAATCAGCCAGTGCAATTATCGGTAGACTTTTGTGGGGAATAAAGATATGTTACTCTGTCAGGCAGCACTGCTCATATATCTTATAAAGGTGTGTTTTGCAAGCAAAAGAATATGATGTCGTTGGCAACCTTTTGACTTCTGCACATAGATTTTCTACTCACTCAAGGGTAGCCATTTTTATGGGTTTAGTTTGCAGTTCACTTTTTCACAATGCAAAATATAACACCATACTTGAAGGAACAGACAGGCGGTTTGGAAATATTAAGCCTACATTCAAGAAAATTCAAGAACTCCTTCCATGAGCGATCAGACAATCAAACGCCGAGAACCCGCAAGTATCAAAACAGTATACAGTAGGTGGAAGGAAACCCCACCGAGCCTTGACAAATCTATAAAGAAATAATTTTGGAAGAAAAAAATGCGTTATTTAGAATGAGACTCAGAACATTGTTGGCACCTCTGCTATTTTCTTCAGCTCGCCCAGGTCAATTGCAGCTGGTACAGTAAGTGTTTTAGGAGAGAAAGAGAGAGATGAGACAGAGAGAGGTGGGGGGGAGTAAAGTCAAAAGAAGAGAGAGAAGGAGGATGGGAACAGAGCTGAATGTGGCCTGGCTTGACAGCACAGCTGTCACAGGACAATTATATAAGTTTCACTAGATAGGGGCTTTGGCTCCGCCCACATGCTGGGAGCCAGGATTACATGTTTTGATTGGGCAGTAGTTTCTGTTATTCCACAAAAACGTACTCGCCTCCATGTAGCTGTGATCATTGTCTTTATTTATTCAGCTGCCTAAGATTAAACTTTGAGGGGCACACACACACGACAATCGAATGCTGTTAAAGTGTCTTAGATAACCAGATCATTTATGTTGTTTTTCTCTGGAAGCGTCACAGATGGTAGGCCAGCCATTAACCCCTTCTGTGCCACGCCCTTTCCCCCTCCTGTGCCGGGCGTTTAATTAGTGGGTGGGGTTCATGACGAGATAGTCTCGTCATGGGCACAGCGCGACCGTGCTCCATGACGAGACTATCTCGTCATGGGCACAGAAGAGGTTAACTTAAATAGATTTTTAGGTCTGCCTACTACAACAGGCACCTTACCTTTTAAAATACACCAAGATTATTATACAGTTCATTGTTTCCACACAAACACATGCCTATTCTCATGCTTTTTACTTGTAAAGCTTCACAGTGTCATTCAACATTCTTTTAAAGTCAGACATATTGTCATTCCTAATGCTTATTTAAATACTTTTGCCAGGGCTGCTTTGGACTGAACCCGAAACATAATGCATATACTATTGTTTAAGAAGTGTATTTATGTGTAAATGAGATTTATAAAGCGCAAACGTAGTAGTATGGTATTTTTCAGGGAGCTGATTAATGCTACGAGGCCAGGCAGAGGGAGTGTGCTGGAAGATGAATAGCAAATTCAAGTACTTGATATATTATGAAGAAACTGGGCATTTGTGAGCATTTTAGAGTTCAAACTTTCTATTTGCAAAGGTGGTGCAGAAATCAGAAAAGTGGGATTCTATTTTCATTCTCTGTTCTCACACACTATTTATGTAATAATATATTTCTTTCTTAATGTTACTTTTTTATGTATGCATTGACAACTAGACTACGTCAGAGTGCAGAAACATGAAGGAAAACATAACAGAGGGTAGTTCCAATTGCATTAGGATCAAGAGTGTAGCTAGATGAGTGGGGTGGTTCTTGGGTTTAGCTAAAAACCTGTTTGAGAAGTTTCGTTTCTAGGAGTTTCCAAAAGTTAGGATAATTAGCTTCTTTTGAGTGAGGACCAGTTCATTTACCTGTAATTTTCATTGCTCATGAGGAGATCTTGTTCATCCCATTCCTTACTTAGTAAAATAATTAACTTCTCAGACAGGTTTCAGTTACCTGTATATATATATATATATATATATAGAAATAATTTAGTTTATCCCTCCACCTCCGAACTGTCCCTTGGGGTTGAGTCATAAAATAACCCATCTGAGAAATTGGGTTGTTAACTGAATGGAGGATCACCCCTGTGCAAGCAACAGCCAAAGTCCCTCCCAGAGGGAACCACTGAAGTTGCTGAAGTAACCTGTGCTTAACCCTCTGGTAGCTTGGCACAAAGAAGTCAGACTTAACTTAGAGAAAACTGCCGCTAAAACGGCGATAATGGGCTTGCTAATATGCTCTATGGAATTCCAATTGAAACCCATGTTAGATGTCAAGGACATCTAACATGGGCTTCAATTGGAATTCCATAGAGCATATTATCAAGCCCATTATCGGCGTTTTAGCGGCAGTTTTCTGCTGCTAAAGCGGCGATAATTCTAACGCCTGTCTTGATAATATGCCCCCTAGTTTCAAGCAGCCTGCTGTTTAAAAAATATCTACATTAAGCAGAATTAACCTGGGAGGATAATACATATAATTAAAAAACGTGACCACTTTTTTCAAAGAACAAACATTGACCGGAGCCACATCATATTTCCAGCTACGAAGACCAGCATTCAATTGGCTGATAAAGTCGACTTTCTATTATATAGGTCTAACAAAAAAGCACGGCATTACCTAATGGTCGGACGACCATACATCACCAAAGAACCACCCAGGGAGCAGAAAACCTCACAGTAAATGCAATCCCAAGCTTAGTAAAAAGCTTTAAAGCACATTTATGGTAAAAACAACTAGTCAGCTGCATAGCAAATTTAAAGCATGGACGCAGATTATTATGGAAGATTAGGCAGACTAAGAAATACAATGTTTTGAGTCACGGAGCTGAAGATAATTACGCAATGCATCTAAGTGAATTGTAGCAAGGTCATGATCTGAACACACAGCAGAGCACTCTAACCACAGACAGCTTTTGAAGTAAAAATAAACGTGCAGACAAAGTAAAAAGCTGGAGAAACGAGACATTATTTTTAGATGTATTAGACACAGGATTGAAGCCTGATTTCAAAAATGTTGTCAAAAACATGAAGTCTGATCACCCATGGTAGCATCTAATGAAAATATTCTCTACTATTCATAAAGATGAAAAGGAGAAGTCACACAATAGGAATAACAAAAATCTCACAAGTTAAGGGAATTGAGTGAAGCCTACCAGAGAACTCGCTAAATTCAGAAAATAAAAGACTTGATAGGAAGCTTAAGGTACAAAGCATTTAATAGCTCATGCCAAGGGCGACTATAATCCATTTATAAATAGAGTGACAGGAATCCAACATTCAATTTATTAATTACTTTAGAGAACCAACCAGTTAGGTCCTGATGAGAATCCCAAAAGAAATGTGAGGTTTGAAACATAATACGTCAGCGACCATTCATGAGGAGTTATTTATAAACATTGAGACAACCGCATGTAGGCCATCCTGAAAAAAGAAATTGGTTGCCTACCTTCAAAAAATGCGCTAGATAACCCCTATAGCTGGACTTGAAAAAAAGAGGTAATGAAGGAGACTAATAATAGAGACCTCATTAGCAATGAAATCATTTAACTGGTGTAAATGTAACATGGATATATATTTAAAGAGGTGTATTGTTTATGACCCATATTTTTTTTTTAAATTATTTTGTTTAAAAAAGTTGTTTTGGAAATTCGAAATCTATTGTGCCGCCACAGAGTGCTGCATAACTGTGTCTCATACATATATGTGGTCCGCTCAATATGAAAAGGCATTTTTGAAATACCTTTGAATAATATGAAGGCATAATAATCCTAAAAATATTAAGACAATTCAATTAATTGATCTTATAAAAAAAAGTGCTGAATGAATGATTTCAGCTTAGGAGCAATGCAAGTTTTTGACTTAATGGTGGCCTATCCCAGCTTTCCAACCCCTTTCTAGGAAATCTTTCTAAAAGTGGTATTTTCAAAATTGTAACTTAAAATCTGATTTCACCATTATAGAGGATTTTTAATTACAATTGCTCAGACACCAAACATGAAATGCTTACCTGTTCCATATCAGAATGTAGCACTTATTACATGTTGTAAGGCAACCTAATGTTATCTTATGGGAGAGGTAGGTCTCATAATAGTAAAACATGACTTTAAGAGTTTCTCGCTGCCAGGACACGCAAAACTTAAAAATACCAATTTAATCTTTTGATCACAATGCACCCTTCTCTATGGGCTACCTAGAGCCTACCTTAGGGGTGACTTATATGAGGTAAAAAGGGGTTTACGGCCTGGCAAGCGAGTTATATTGTCAAGTCGAATTTGCAGTTGAAAACTGCATTCAGGTTGCAATGGCAGGCCCGTGACATGTTTTAAAGGGTCTACTTAAGTGGATGACACAATAAGTGCTGCAGGCCCACTATAAGCATTTAATTACCAGGCAGTGTGTATATACTATTCTACTCTACATGATACTTAAACATAAATGAATAATGGCAATCAGGTGTAAGCACGTTTTGCCATGTGTAAAGGAGAGAGGACAAGGAGTTTAGCACTGTTAGCAATGGTAAACTGCACAGAGTCCTAAGGTCAGCAAAAATTAATGCAGCAAAAATGGGAGGGGTGAAGGTAAAGGGATTGTGTGAAGACCACCCCATGGGTTTATTAACCCACCAAACCACTCCCTAAAGTATTCAAGCCATATTTCCTGGATGGAGGGAAAAACCTCTCCTGGGAGAGAGGTTAGGGAAGAAACAAAATAGGGAGAGGGAGATCACAGGTAAATGGGAAATTACCTCCTGGGGTCACTTTCTTGTCCCTTTTCAAACTCACCGAGAATGTACCAAACTAGTGCCAAGAACCGGATTGAATAGTACAGTACTGAAAGAACACTAAGTGAGATTAAGGAATGCAATCACAAGCGAATGTTTAAGGAATTAAAAACAACCAAAGAAAATGATTCTAATATTGAGACAGAGGACAGCATTTTGGTGCCAAAATCGAGCTTCCTGCCAACCTCTACTTGGAGAAATGGAAAAAGAAAGTGAAAGGGACAGCCAGGGAAGCAGCTTTGCAGCTATTGAGAGTAGAGGTTCCATGGAAGTCAGTCAAGAGGCAGCCATCTCTAAGTAGCTGCATTTCTACTGGAGGCAGAAGTAGTTGAAATGACAGATCATATCCTTCTGCTAACAGAAGAAATAGGTCAAAGTTAACAAAAAGGAAATTGCAACTGCGTAATTCTGTGGAAATGTCCCAGGGAACAGCCAGGGTGTGCAAAGCCTTTCCACCATCAGAAAAAAAGGTTAGGGAAAAAAAAGGAAAATAACTCTCTCTTATTTCGAGGGGAGAGTTTGCCTAATCCAAAGATGGCCGCACCTTAAGAGAGCTCTCGGTGCCGGCCTCTTAAATATCCTCTCCAAATCCTCTATATCGCTGCTGTGGTTGTAAAATGCGGCCAGATGGAAGATTGTAACCCCTAGATGTTGCAATTTGCCTTTTCCTAACTTCCTGAGATGAGGGGAGAAGACGGAGGAGGTGAGCTGCCAACGCAGCCTTGTTGGCCAGACTAACTGCAGAATGTGTCATGGCTGCCACCAGGAGCGGGTAAGTAGCTTGCTCTGCGCCTGCCGGCCTGAAGTTCCTGGCTCCCCGGTAGTCTGCTGCTGTGATCGGTGGGGCGCCCTGGCCCCAAAAGAGTTGCAGAACTCCTGAGGCCCTCCTCTTTGCATGCACGCAGAGTGTTGAGATGGGTCCATTGCAAGTCTGGTGCACACTGACACAGACTGCAGTTTTGTGATTGCACACTTCACACAGGGCCCTTTCGAGGGCTTATTTATAGGCAGATATGGCCCAAACTACAATGACCCGCAATTCTATCACGCATTGCACAACAAAACAATAGCATATAGCCATTTGCCAAATATGTGGGGAGAAGACTTTAGTTGCATTTTAACCTCCTGAACGGAACAGATCCAAAGGTCCAACACGCGGACCTGCAGCATCGGCACGCGCCATGACTACCATAGCGAAAACCAGCGGTTTGGTAGAAGCCTGGTGACAAATTAATCCCCAAGGCATAGAGTACACACACTATTCTACTGTCTATGATACCCAGATACACACATTGATTATTGGCTGAAATCCCATTGTCTGCTGCCGTGCCTTGAGTCTTGTAAACACCTTCCCACAACCGACTCAGACCACTTCCCAGTGCAGCATACCCTGCGTGTTACAAATATGCAGCCCAAAGCGGCACCATGGCGGTTCCCACAATACTCACTACTGGATCCAGTGTTCCATGATGACCTTGCACAAGCAATTGACGAATACTTCAACACTAATACAGGTAGTGTTACTAAAATGTCTACGCTTTTGGGAAGCCTTATGGTGTATATTCGAGTTATGAGCTCAATTTGAGTGCGACTGTAGAAACTAGAGGGGAAACTGAAAAAATTAGAATTAAAACAGACCAAGGAGCCAAATCCAGGCCTATATGCCCAGATTTAAACCTCGCTAGAAGAGTACAATGAGCTATCCCAAACCGAGATTACCCACATGGGAAAGTATGACACTGCCAGGATATAGAGAGAGGGAGAAAGACTGGGCGCCACTCTAGCAGCTCTGATCCGACCAAGTAGAACTGAAAATGAAGTCCTTAGAGTGCAAGGTGGTAGCCCATTAATGGTGCTAAACAAGTGGTTGACAGGTTCTGGGGATATTATTCTGAACTGTACACAACTTGCCCCACTCTGGCAGAGAAAGAACTCTCAGATTACTTAGCTCATATCAAAATGCAGTGGATCATGAACGATAATAGGGAAAAGCTGATAGCTTCCCTCCGTCTTACAGATGGCACTTAAAGAGAGGCCTTGCGAGAAGGCGCCTGGTACTGGTGGCCTCACTGTGGCGTTCTATAAAGCATATCAAGACAAGCTGGTCCCCATCTAGTGAATCTCTTCGAAGAGATGGCGCGCAATGGTATCATGCCTCTAACCATGCGAGAAGCGATGCTAATAGCGACACGTAAGCCAGGTAAACCTACAAAACAATGCTCCTTCTATTGACTCCTGTCACTATTAAACACGGACACAAAACTATTTGCTAAGATTTTAGCTAACAGATTAGCCCCTCTACTTCCAGGCATTATTGGACCTGAACAATCTGGGCTTGTTCCCGGACGAAATCTGTCCGGTAATCCTAGAACTCCGTTTGGCGCTTTCACTCTAATTGACCCAGCAGTTCAGGCTGCAGCTTTTTTTAGATGCCGAAAAGGCATTAGATTCTGTAGAATGGCCTTTTATGCTAGCTGTGTTATGCCAGGTGGGTATAGGAGAAGTCCACATTAAATTAATACAAGCCCTGTATTTGAATCTCACTGCATGCCTATATATGAACAGAATACTTTCTGCACCTATAGCGATCACATGCGGAAACACCCAGGGATGCCCGTTCTCTCCTCTCCTGTAGGCGGTAGTGGCAGAACCCCTGGCATGCACTTTAAGTGAATACCTTTCACATCGAGGCATCCAACTCTCTAATTGCAAATTAATTATTTCAGCATATGCAGATGACACTTTGTTATACGTCAGGAATCCTGAGCAGAACCTAACGCCAGTGCTGCGGGAAGTAGTTCGTTTTGGCAGCCACTCTGGCCTGAGAGTTACCTGGGGGAAATCACTGATATTCCCACTCACAGCCTCCCCCATACCTACTCAAACTGAATTCCCCTTAGTGTGGACTAGCGAACCAGTGCGATACCTAGGGATACCAATACACCCCGACCCTGAAGTGGTAATAAAGGAGAAATACGGGAAAGCAGTGCAACTGACAGAAGCGACAGAACACTGGTTACGTCCGTCCGTTTCAATTTTGGGCCATATAGCCCTTATGAAAAGGATTGTTCTCCCTAGATTTCTCTTATTGTTTGTTAAGATACTGATACTGCTTCCAAATACAGTATTTAGCACGCTATGCACGCTTATGATCTGCCTAGCTTGTGCAGAAAAACAACCTCGCTTAGAATGGAACACGTTGACCCTTCCCTATACTGCGGGTGTGCTGGATGCTCCATATTTAGAAGATTATTACAGAGCTGTGCAAATCAAGCACACATATTACTGGTTACAGGGGCTGTGAGATATACCACATCTATATTTGGAAAAGGAAGCTGCTACTCCAACAGTGCTCTCACACTATCTGCTAACCAAGGCGCGAAGCAAATTCAGAGTAATTGACCCTATAGGCTTCGTGAGGTACCTAATCCATAAGACTGCACACGAAAATCAGGCTCCGCTGCTGTACATGCCAAAACTTCCCATAGAATGGTGTACCTGGTCACCGGTTGAGTGCAGATAGTGCAGTAAAGCGTGCCCAAAAGCAGGCACAAATACAGAATATGTCACTTTTGTGACGCAGCGGCGGCGCAAATCCTGCGCCATGGTGCGGGGTACTTACAACGTGACGCATCTGGGAGATGCGTCACGTTGTAAAGCCCTGTGCCACATGTAGGCGTTCCTGCGCAGGGGGGGGGGGGGTGTTCCAGCGCAGGAACGCCTCCTAAAAGTGGCTGTGTGAAATCTACAAGATTTCACTCAGTCACTTTTAGGCCCATGCTGCATCAAAACCCTGCGCCTGCCTGAAGCAGGCGTAAGGATTGATGCAGCATTAACAAGATAGGGCCCCCAGACCATTGCTGGAGCTGCGTCGCGCTTGCAACGCAACTCCAGCAATGCGCCACTTTTACGGCACAGATGCGTCACAAATCTGTGCCGTTTTTGCCCCATGGATGCGCCGCATTGTAAATGCGGCACATTCATGGTGGCGGAGCTGTGGCACACAGTAACTGGCGCATCCCTGCTGATATGCAGGGATGCGCCAGTTATTGTAACTATGCCCCAAAGAACTAAATGATGGCCATCAACTGAGGCACCTGATGCCAAATCAGAAAGTTTAAAATGATAAAATGAAACATCTAAAGGGAATCTAGTGAGCATTTCCATGGCAAATAAAAGTTCTGCAAAGGTTTCCCCATTTTGGATGGCTAAGGAGGGTTCTGGATGTCCTTCACTAGGGACAGAGATGCATGGACGGCATGGGTAACAGGCCTCATAGATAGTTTTAAGCCTTTAAGATCTATTAGTTTTGTTTAGTGATACTACCAAATACTAAAGCTTTGTAAAGAAACCACAGAATCCAGTTTAACATACCTAGGTGTCTCAATGTCTGTCTCCTGCAGTTCTTCAAGGCAGGAAAGAAACCTCAGGATTACACTTTTTTCTATGCTTTCTGTGCCTTCTTGATTAGATCTTTAAGGAGCAGATGAACAGGTTGGCGAGGGAGTGGATGTTACCAACCCGGGTGTAAAAAAGACTCTCAGTTAACACTGATAATATGCTTCTGTGACGGCATTCATAGAAATAATCATTAATGAGAAGAAACCTGTGGTAATTTACACACAGGTTGTGCTTCTCTATTAATTGATCATCTACATTAGGATTATGAATATATAATGCAGACTGACAAAACCTTTTGACTAATGAGACCCACTGATTTCTGCCAATGCCAACTGGGTCGAAATATCCTCAATTTCCTAGGGTTGAATCTGTGAAACAAGCATAAAGAGACATAAGGAGATAGAGACCCAGTTTCTTCACATTTTATTGTACTGGATATATACAGACACTCACTCACCACCATCTGCACTATGTATATTTGAAATATGTCTACATATATGATTTGTTGTATAAAATGTATGCCTCTGAAACGTTCTTTAGCCATAAGCAGATAACATAATATCTTGATTTCACAGCTCCGATGACAGATTTTCTTGTGTTATTGACATTAATGCTCAGGGTTAGTAATTTCTCAGTCAACACATGAATCAAGTTTGCTGTTCTGTGATGCACACGGGGCAAAACACAATACAGACCCATATGTATTAATATTGACCTGCTGCTACTGTCATCGTCTGTGCTGGTTTCTGTGCTGCCTTGGGTGACATATAGCCTCCCAGAGATTAGTGTGCACTGTAAAGCATAGGATTTGTAATGAAGCATACCCGTCCAATACAATTTTATATGTCTATACAAACATAGAAAGAACCTTTGCACAGAATGTGTGCTGTGATCTTCAGCACACATACAATCAGTTGGCTTTTTGAGAAATTAAACATGTCTCCTTGTTTGTGCCTGCTTCAAGGAAATGTTCGTTTTTGACTCAGCCCATCTGGCTATTTAAGTACACAACCCCCAGCTCATGTGCCCCGACCCCATAGGGCCATTTTGATACTTGATAGACCATACTATAGAGGGTGATAAAATATATGTATACCCCTGAGATACAAACATATCAACATGACAGTAAATGTCAATATATAGAGGATACCCTAATTAGATGTTTTTATTTTTGTAAATTTCTTTATGTTCGACACTTATGTATGTTGTTGTTTTTTTGTTTAAATAACCTGTAAACACATGTTAATGTATGTACAGTAAAGTAATCTGAGACTTTGTATTTGTTTTGGTCGTCTTAAGTCTCTTCATGTAAATAGATGTCTTGCACTTTTGTATTAATATAATTTAAGTGACAGACCAGCCCACAGAGGACAAATTATCTTATGTGTTTATGAGTGTACTACTTTCTTGTTTCCTTTTAGTTTCAATTCCAATTTGAACATTTAGGCCCTCATTACGATATCAGTTGGTGTTGCCTCTGACCGACATCGCCACGGATTCAGGAACGGCCGACCGCAGATCGGCGGTCACGACTGCATTATTACAATGCGACCTCAGATGGAGGGGTCCTACTCTCCGATTTCCCTATGGGAGCTTGTGCTGCGTTCGGAAACCAGTCGCAGTACAAGATCCCAGAGAGAAATCGGAGTTTGTGTAAATCCCTTCACCCTGTGGCAGGCACCTTTTGGTGCCTGCCACAGGGTGCAGGGATTTACAGGGGGGCACCATAGGTGCCCCCCAGGACCACGCCCGAAGGCCACAGAGGCAAGGAGGCCTTTCTAGGGGCCCCAAAGTCAGTTTCTGATAGCCTTTCCATGTCGGAAAGGCTGGCATGGACAGGTTGTGTGAAACCGGCATTGTAATCCCGACTGCGGAAACGCTGTCCTAAAGAGATTATGTTATGGTTCCAACTGGCCGACGGGCTCCTTGAGCCCATCGGAAGCCATCCAGAATGACCGGCGGGTTTGACTTCTGACCGTCTACATTGTAATTATGTGGTCGGGGGTCAAACCAGGGATGTCGGTTGGAAAGCCTCTGACTGACACCATAATAAGGCCCTTAATGTTATTTAGAAGCCTGACACCTATATGCAAGCAAGTGTAATACACTAGTGAGAGGATTTATCTATATTAAAATAAGAAGTAGAGGAAAACCTTCAACCATTGTTGACATTGAGAGGTACCGAACCATTACATAGCCTCTTTACAACAGTGTATGCATCTATGGTACGAGGGGTCCCCATATTTTGTTTTCTATTTTTAATGATCCTGCCCCACATTACCTCAACAGGATCGCTCCTCTTTTTCGATATATATCTTTCAAAAAGTTGCATTTTCAAAATTATCACTTAAAATCCGACTTTTGTACTAAAGAGGGCTTCAAATTACAATTTCTCGGACACCAAACATGGCATTTCCACCTGCCAACAAACAAAAATGGGAAATATCCATTACCATGCAGGCATTACAATGCATATCCCTCACTGACCAGCACCTTCCCTTAGGTAAGCACCCGGCGGTGTTAGAATAGCAATTTTCGTTGTTATGGAACATGTGTTGTAATGTCTTGCAATGGAATGGCATGCTTTGTAATGGAAGTTGCGTTGTACAAACTGCGTTGTAAAAATATGTATTGTAATAATTGTTGTTGTGACATCATACATCCAACAAAAATTGATAAATTTCCAAATGAAACAACGGCGGACCTTCAAGGCAGCACCTCACACCAGTTCCAGTAATTTATTTTGCCGTGCAATCAACCCCAACGCCAGCCGTTATTTGGTGTCACTGTGTTCCAGATCACGCAAAAGTTTTTGGTTAGATGGGGGTGCACAGCTCAAAGAGTCCAATAAGCAAATATAAGTAGAAAAGTGAGTTCTTTATTCCAATTTTGCAAAAATCATCTGTTATAAAAACCGTCCAGCCAACGCGTTTCATTCCCTTATCGGGAACTTCATCAGGGCAAAAAATATATGTACGTTGTGGCAATATTCATTATGCTACACAATTTCAAGGATCCTTGTTATTAACTTGGCAGAATTCTTCCGAAAGGACACAGTGACACTTTTTTGTTCTCTATACATCTCCTGCAAGGTTTCCAATAATTCAAAGAATTAAGTGTATTACACTTAAACCCCCGTATCCTCGGTCGTATTTCCAGCGATTCGTTACTGTTTCTATCCGTCCGTCAAAAATTGGTAGCATTTAATTTACAGGCCCTGGGTATATGAAGTGCCACTTTACTTGGGACTTACAAGTGAATTAAACGTGTCAATTCGATGTAAGCTAATTTTAACATGTTTGGAGGAGACAGCCCAAGCCTTTAAGCACTGGATAGCAGTGATAAAGTGCGCGGAGTCCTAAGACAAACATAAACAGATTCAAGAAACAGGAGGGGTGAAAGCAAAAAATCTCGGGGTGATCCTGCAGACAGGGCCAGGCTCAAATCTTACCTTGATGTCCATTTTGCTGGGAAAGGATACCAGCTGCACTCTTGACTCCTTATAGGTGCTCTGCTCCAGCCAAGAGGAGGTGAGATTCCAGGCTAGAAGAAATAGCTGTCTCTGATGTCTTAAAAACAAGGAAAGTAATTGCTGAGCAATTTATTTATGGCTTTATATCAGTGGGTTAAACTATAACTAATTGATAGCCACCTATAGGTAAGAATTACCTGTCAAAGAATTAATTGCCAAGCTGAGCAAAGAAAGGGACGAAAACTAAGGCACCATGAAAACAATATGAGACCCTTAATGCACAATTAAGTATGATAAAGCATTGTCTGTATTTAAAATTAGTTGAGCATTTGATGTTGTATATATTTTAAATCAAACAGCCTAAAGGGGATGGAACGAATGCTTGCAATTTGCCTCACCACTGGCAATTGCTCAGGGTAGCAGTCCAATCCATTGTTCGTTTGCCAACCATCCCACCTCAAATTAGATCCAGCCACACACAGTTTATTCTTGTTTTGGCTCAAGTAGGAATATTCCAGCCCAAACTTTCAAAAAACTCGCTGAAGTGAAACGGAAGCAACCCCAGGCTGGTTTCAGCCTAGTTAGGCCTCTTCATTCGGGTGCAGCTTGTCTCCAGGGGCATGGTGATCACAGGACCCAAGTCTGGACATATCATTACCACTTAGGGCAATAAACAAAACACACAAAAGGAGATTGGAGGAATTCTTGCAATTCTTTGAACCACTGGCAAGCACCTGGGGTAGAATTCCAATCAACCATTTTTTTGCTCACCATATCACCAAGGATTAGATACAGACAAATGCAAATCTGCCTTTGTCCTGCTCCTAAAAGCACTGTCCAATCTAAACTGCCAAGTCACGTGCTCTCTGAACGAGAAGACAAGCAACCCAAGGCTGGGTTGTGCCTAGTTGGGCTTCTCCAGTTAGTTAAAGCTTGGCTCCCGTGGTATATTATAAAAAAGTAGGTGTTGTAATAAAATAGGCGTCTAAGCACATTAAGATCTTTGGGTTAAAATTGACATCTATTAAATTGATTGTATTTACTGGTCAGGCCTCCAAAGATTCCAGAATAAATCTCAATTGTAAACTCTTTATTTTGTATAAGTCCTCCCATTTTCATAATCAATTCAAAATTCATTACATTTTCGATACACCATGCACATAAAACATTGAAAGCAAACTTAACCAAGCTAACAGATCATTCATACTCGACACTGAAAAACTTGGGAGAGAGAGTTTTACATATAATGGGCAGCATATCTGTGAATAATATATCCAAATCACATTTTCAATCTATATTGCTTTAACTCTCCCTGTCTAGCCTTCTCTACTTTCTTCTTTTATCAACTATGAATCCAAAGTTTCGGCTTTATCAAAGTGAGCACGAGACCCACATCTGGGCATACCCTTGCCACTTGGGGCATTACACCAAACACACAACTAATGGGAGATATGCTTGCAATTTGAATAACCACTGGCAATCACTCTGGGTGTTTCAAAGGCGGGGCCCTAGTTCGAATTCCAGCAGAACCCACATAGCGTTTGTCCTTCTGAAGTTGATAAACTGAGCGCCATCAAATTAGGCAATAACAGCTCTTGTTTTTACAATGCCCAATACAGTACTTTGGGGAACTCTATATTAGCAAATTATTTGTAGTTTTCAGCAGCATTAGATAATGGATGCTATATACAGAAAAATAAGGTGGAAGAATGTAAGTTTCACAGTCAGTACAGGAGTTTCCTTTTCAATGTGGCAACATGCCTTCATAAATGCACTGAGCTCAGGGAGAACTGTTTCTGTCAAACTAACAGAGCAGCATTGTTTAAATGAAGCTCACAGTGTGCTAATCTGTGTTCATTCACCTCAATAGGCTTCAGTGATGAAGGGAACAGAGTCTTCCTCTTGAACTTTAGACTCTGCATTGGTACTTACTTGTAGGTACCAAAAAACACACAATAAACACAAGGGCTCTTTTTAGAGCCACCTTATATCTTTTCACTTAATTGCAAATTTTTATTATTTTTTTATAAAAAAAAAAATTTCGGGTGCGCGCTGGGTGCGCGCACTCGGCGATATTTTTTTTCAAAATATAAATCTTTTTTTTTGCCCTACAAGGTCCCACTGTGACCCCCTTACAATGCCTAGTGGGTCAATATCTCCCCACTCTGCCCCCTTTTCAAGTTCTCCCCCTTTGTTTCTCACCCCCTCTTTATGCGAGAGACAAAATGGCGGCCGCCGATTCCTGATTTCCACCGATTCGAATGTTTACTGACATCTAACAACCAATCAGAAGTGCGCTCGCACACGGCAGGGTGCGCGCACAGGACTTGCTCAGAAAGAAAAAAAACTTTTGGGGTATAAAAGTAGAACTGAAATCCCTGTAAAATCAGATTAGAAAACTTTGTGATCAAGAAGGGATCCCTGCTAAAGAAGGACAGCCAGGAAGACTTATAAAAAGTGCTGCCATTGCTGAGCGTCTGGGAGCTGAATTGCAGTTGCTGTGATTGCTGACGAAGAGAACCAAAGGACTGTCTGCTGTGTGCTGTGTCCCCCTTACTTGAAGAGGAGCTGTGCTGTGTGCTTTGCCCCCCTCTGAAGACCACCTATCTCCAAGGGCCTGTGAAGAGCTGGCCTCCTGTTAGAAACACAGGGATACAAAAGTTTCCAGAAGTAACCTCCGCCATCTGGGTACATGTGCCTGGACCCAGATTGCCATCTACGTGAAGTCTGCTGTGTTACTTGAAGATCGGGATTACTCTGAGCCTCCACGCTGTGTGGCTGTGCCTGCACGTGCTCCAATCTGCACTGAGAGGCCTCGGCGGATCAGTGCGCTGCAACGCGGTGTGCATGTGTCTGCACATCAGCTTTCTGGCACTAATATCATCGTGGGGATGACAGCGCAAACAACCAAGTACTGCGTGCCTGATTTCACTGTTCTCGCCGCATCGAGAGGAAGCCACGCTCAAGTCGAGGAAAGGACGCCCCGTTCAGCCTGTACAGCAGCTGTGTGGAGGAGGGGATGGCCATGATCTACCCAAAGTACTGGCGGCAGTAGACACACCATCTGAGAGGTAAGGCTCGCAATAGCGTTGAAATCTGTATTTCAGCAGGGCAGCTAGCACCATTTTTTAGGATTCCCCAAGCTAGGGGCAGGAGTCCTATAGCCTTAAGGACTCACCCAATTCAATTACTTTTATAAAGTGAACTTTTGCCATAGAGAACCTTACCAAAGTGAACTTTTGCCATAGAGAACCTTACCAAAGTGAACTTTTGCTATAAGAGAACACTACTAAGACAAGGTGAATAGTGTATGTGATTTTTATGTCGTGTTGAATTGCCTAATCTATATAAAGATATTTATATTTTTATAAATAACTTGTGTAGTGTCCTTTTGTGGTGTTTCATCATATCACTGTGAGTGTTGGTACAAATACTTTACACGTTACCTTGGGGATAAGCCTGTCTGCTCGTGCCAAGCTACCAAGTGGGTGAGCAGGGGTTATCAACAGTGTGTTTCCTCCTTACCCTGACTAGAAGTAAGGGTCCCTATGTGGACAAAGGTACTTATCTCTGCCAACTAGAGACCCCCAGATCTAACAGCTATTATCGCTTGATATCAAGGACAGTCCTAATAAGCTCGAGCAATCATAGATCATCTCTTGCCTTAAGCAACAAGCATTTGCAATGCCATAGGTCTCGCATTTACGCGACTTTAAGATATCGGCATTGTTAATGACAATGCCTTTTATTTATGTTTTAGAAACAAACACAAAAATAAAAGGCATTGTCATCTGTAATGTCAATAGCTCAAACTTGCATAAATGCGCAACCTATTGCATTGCAAATGCTTGTTTAGGTAAAAGTGCCTCCCTTTCACCACAACAGAACCAAACCTTGAATGATGTGCCTGCCCACCTGTGCCCCTCACGCAGAAGAAAACAGCAAATTAATTAAATAACCAAGCGCGGCACGCTAAAGTAAGCGGACCACACTGCAAATTAATTAAATAAACAAGCGCGACAGCTAACGTGAAAGCGGAAAGTGCAGCAAATAAAAAAAATAAACAAAAAAGTGTTGTTAGCCATGATAAAGCAGACCGTGTAGTATGACCAGTAAAAGGTCCAGTCCTTATGGGCGGTAACAAATGGAGACAAGGCGGTACCAAGGAGGGACTAAAAAGCCTATTTACCAATCAGAAGCCAACATTTAAGAAGGACAATGACACAAAGCCAATGAAAAATATGGGTGGAGAGTGGACGAGGCTTCCACAGCATACCCGCTGCTGCTAGGCTCGACCTAAAAATGGATGCTGAGGATTTCTGTACCACAGATCCCATCACCACACATTTGCATACTTTTAAAAACTTTTTTTTATGCAATGGCATATTCCCTATCTGGAGAAAGAGAAGAGAGTAACATCACACCAGACAAGGGGCAAATGCTCTGCTATGCAATCAGAAATGGGTAATGCTAACCAGAAAAGTGCAGAAACAAAGTGACACGAATACAAGTATACATAGATCAAAACAATATGTTTACCACCGGAAACACACAAACCCTCCTTTAAGCTTTAAGACACAAAAATGAAAAACCTCCTTAAAATGTTGTGCAGCTAGCAAGAGCGGGCAAAGCTCATTATTCTCCTTTTTTGATGGGGTAGTGTTTAAATCCAGTTGGGCATCTTCCTCAGTGGTGCCCCCAGATGGCCTTCAAAAAAATCCCATACTGAACAATATCTTGGGCTACATCAGCATGGAAGCTGAGGAGGGCCTCTTTGCTGAATAGTTTGCATTAACAGAGTTAAGCTGCGACCACGAAGAAGAATGCTATGAACATCAAGTTCTCTTTGAAAGCGGTGAACCCGAAACGAATATACAACAAAATACTTAGTTATCTATTTTTTTCAAACGGCCAGTGTTTTATCTTTTTTAAAGCCCATGACTCTCTTGTGTCTAACACTAAGAAATAAAAAAATAGAGTTCAGAATAAATTCCCCAAGGGAGAAGGGGGGATGAGGTTGAAAGAGAAAGAAGAACACACAGTAGCTTCCTCCTGGAATTGGAAAACACTCAAGTGTGAATGGAGAGGATAGCCCTCCATTATTTGTCCAGAAACCCTCCAAGCAGACTAATTTTTATCTACTGGCAGCAGGGGATATAAAAACAAAAAAAGCAGGAAAAGTGCCCCCAACAGGTATTAGTTTAGGCATGTGAGTGTTAACAGGAAAAACTTTATATGTAGCATTTCTTACCTGCTTTGCCGTTGCAGGCCGGAGGACAACTAGAGCCAAAATGGGGGAAGGAGTATAGGGGCCCATGAAATTCCAGAGACAGGCAGGAACATCTTTATGGCAAATGTGAGATTACAAAGGTAAACTCGCATGAAGAAAAAGTAGGGCAAAATCTCAACAATAGAGATTGTGCTAAGAACACACTCATCCAGAAAGCGAGGGAACCAAACTGTCCAAAATAACAAAAATGCTGAATGGGTAATACTGGGGCAGGAGTGGGATAGTCAACGAAAAACCCTGCAATTAGCTGGTGGGCTCAGTGAGACACTGTTCATGCCAGTTTTCCCTCTTCCACCCTCCGTAATGAAACACAGATGCCGATGTGCACTGCTCTCTGCTCCCACTCCTGCTCCTGAATCGAAGCCCTGTGACAGTTCGGGCATTGGAGTTGTTCTCACTGCTTGCAGTTTACCAGCATCCCTGTCTGCACCAGTGCCGTCATTGGAGCACTTTGACTCGCCTTGGGACGTTCCTGTGGCACTGAGAGGCCTCGATACGGCAGCCGGTGCAGCGCTATAATTAAATGCACACCCACACAGTATGCTGATGGCTGGCTGGATGACCCAGAGCGGTCTAGTGCCGTTTATTTAACTCCTCGGGTGGAGCCCCCCCCCGGGAGTACATGTAGACAGCAACAATGTAGTGGAGAACCCGGATGGCTCTCTACATCCCTTCTTTTCTTTAGCAACAAACCATCATGGTTTCCAGGCTTACGGGGGTGTGCATAGAAAGTCTCTCAGCTTCTGGCTGGGTGCAGGGTTCGGCCGGAGACCATACTTCTGGCTCCAGGAGTTGGAACGGGCCACTGCATCCGCCTGGGTGTTTGGGTGTGAAACAGTCACAACATCTTGGCGAGGCCTTCCAGAATGAGGTGCAGTCTCTCCACTCTCTGCTTGCGAGTGTATTGGTGGGGAGGCCAGTGGCCAGGCAAGCCGAGGGGAGTGAGGCTCGGGGTATCATCCAGTCCTTCCACCTCTTCATGGGTCGTGCTTGACGCAAATGTCTTCTTGAAGCTTGACACATTCCTAGTGACGACTTGCTGTCCTAGTTGGGCAGTGACCATGGTTCCTTGTACCTTGACGATGGTCCACTCTTCCGGTTCAGAAGGTGTCCTGCACTTCCAACCGGGGTGTCTGTCCTTAACCACTACGCGGTCCCCCACTTTCAGCTGTGGTTCTTTTGCCCTTCTGGCTGCACTCGCTTTCAGGTTGTTCGTTGCCCTTCTAGCCTCGATGGCTGTGCTGTCCCTCTCTGGGGGTCTCCACGCAGGATCTGTCGGAATGTCATCCCGCTGGGCTCTCTTAAACAGTAGATGAGATGGAGCACACCTGGTGGTGCTGTGGGGCGTCTGTCTGTAAGCATCCAGAAACTGGTTGAGTGCTGACTCCAAATCTTCCCCTTGATCCACAGCAATATGCAGGGCCCGGTTGAGCGTCCACATGAAGCGTTCCACCTCCCCATTGGCTTGAGGCCACAGAGGGGTGATCTTCCTATGATGAATCGCTCTTCCCTCCAAGTACTTTTGGAATTCACAGCCTTGGAACGGGGGTCCATTATCTGAACGAATCTCTTCTGGCAGGCCCATGAGGGAGAAGGTCTTGTCAAGGACTTCCCGGAAGTGCATGAACGCTGTTGATGCCACCACCTCCACGACTGGAAACTTCGAGAAGGAGTCGACGAGCACCAGCATGGTGTGACCATCAGGGTAGCTTCCGAAGTCAATGCTAGCTTTGGACCACGGGAGCTCACTTGGCTCTTCAGCAATGACTGGCGCTGGTGCCGGGTCTCCGTCGGTGATGGTGCATGCGTGGCATTGCCCTACAAGGTCCCACTGTGACCCCCTTACAATTCCTAGTGGGTCAATATCTCCCCACTCTGCCCCCTTTTCAAGTTCTCCCCCTTTGTTTCTCACCCCCTCTTTATGCGAGAGACAAAATGGCGGCCGCCGATTCCTGATTTCCACCGATTCGAATGTTTACTGACATCTAACAACCAATCAGAAGTGCGCTCGCGCACGGCAGGGTGCGCGCACAGGACTTGCTCAGAAAGAAAAAAAACTTTTGGGGTATAAAAGTAGAACTGAAATCCCTGTAAAATCAGATTAGAAAACTTTGTGATCAAGAAGGGATCCCTGCTAAAGAAGGACAGCCAGGAAGACTTATAAAAAGTGCTGCCATTGCTGAGCGTCTGGGAGCTGAATTGCAGTTGCTGTGATTGCTGACGAAGAGAACCAAAGGACTGTCTGCTGTGTGCTGTGTCCCCCTTACTTGAAGAGGAGCTGTGCTGTGTGCTTTGCCCCCCTCTGAAGACCACCTATCTCCAAGGGCCTGTGAAGAGCTGGCCTCCTGTTAGAAACACAGGGATATAAAAGTTTCCAGAAGTAACCTCCGCCATCTGGGTACATGTGCCTGGACCCAGATTGCCATCTACGTGAAGTCTGCTGTGTTACTTGAAGATCGGGATTACTCTGAGCCTCCACGCTGTGTGACTGTGCCTGCACGTGCTCCAATCTGCACTGAGAGGCCTCGGCGGATCAGTGCGCTGCAACGCGGTGTGCATGTGTCTGCACATCAGCTTTCTGGCACTAATATCATCGTGGGGATGACAGCGCAAACAACCAAGTACTGCGTGCCTGATTTCACTGTTCTCGCCGCATCGAGAGGAAGCCACGCTCAAGTCGAGGAAAGGACGCCCCGTTCAGCCTGTACAGCAGCTGTGTGGAGGAGGGGATGGCCATGATCTACCCAAAGTACTGGCGGCAGTAGACACACCATCTGAGAGGTAAGGCTCGCAATAGCGTTGAAATCTGTATTTCAGCAGGGCAGCTAGCACCATTTTTTAGGATTCCCCAAGCTAGGGGCAGGAGTCCTATAGCCTTAAGGACTCACCCAATTCAATTACTTTTATAAAGTGAACTTTTGCCATAGAGAACCTTACCAAAGTGAACTTTTGCCATAGAGAACCTTACCAAAGTGAACTTTTGCTATAAGAGAACACTACTAAGACAAGGTGAATAGTGTATGTGATTTTTATGTCGTGTTGAATTGCCTAATCTATATAAAGATATTTATATTTTTATAAATAACTTGTGTAGTGTCCTTTTGTGGTGTTTCATCATATCACTGTGAGTGTTGGTACAAATACTTTACACGTTACCTTGGGGATAAGCCTGTCTGCTCGTGCCAAGCTACCAAGTGGGTGAGCAGGGGTTATCAACAGTGTGTTTCCTCCTTACCCTGACTAGAAGTAAGGGTCCCTATGTGGACAAAGGTACTTATCTCTGCCAACTAGAGACCCCCAGATCTAACAGCTATTATCGCTTGATATCAAGGACAGTCCTAATAAGCTCGAGCAATCATAGATCATCTCTTGCCTTAAGCAACAAGCATTTGCAATGCCATAGGTCTCGCATTTACGCGACTTTAAGATATCGGCATTGTTAATGACAATGCCTTTTATTTATGTTTTAGAAACAAACACAAAAATAAAAGGCATTGTCATCTGTAATGTCAATAGCTCAAACTTGCATAAATGCGCAACCTATTGCATTGCAAATGCTTGTTTAGGTAAAAGTGCCTCCCTTTCACCACAACAGAACCAAACCTTGAATGATGTGCCTGCCCACCTGTGCCCCTCACGCAGAAGAAAACAGCAAATTAATTAAATAACCAAGCGCGGCACGCTAAAGTAAGCGGACCACACTGCAAATTAATTAAATAAACAAGCGCGACAGCTAACGTGAAAGCGGAAAGTACAGCAAATAAAAAAAATAAACAAAAAAGTGTTGTTAGCCATGATAAAGCAGACCGTGTAGTATGACCAGTAAAAGGTCCAGTCCTTATGGGCGGTAACAAATGGAGACAAGGCGGTACCAAGGAGGGACTAAAAAGCCTATTTACCAATCAGAAGCCAACATTTAAGAAGGACAATGACACAAAGCCAATGAAAAATATGGGTGGAGAGTGGACGAGGCTTCCACAGCATACCCGCTGCTGCTAGGCTCGACCTAAAAATGGATGCTGAGGATTTCTGTACCACAGATCCCATCACCGCACATTTGCATACTTTTAAAAACTTTTTTTATGCAATGGCATATTCCCTATCTGGAGAAAGAGAAGAGAGTAACATCACACCAGACAAGGGGCAAATGCTCTGCTATGCAATCAGAAATGGGTAATGCTAACCAGAAAAGTGCAGAAACAAAGTGACACGAATACAAGTATACATAGATCAAAACAATATGTTTACCACCGGAAACACACAAACCCTCCTTTAAGCTTTAAGACACAAAAATGAAAAACCTCCTTAAAATGTTGTGCAGCTAGCAAGAGCGGGCAAAGCTCATTATTCTCCTTTTTTGATGGGGTAGTGTTTAAATCCAGTTGGGCATCTTCCTCAGTGGTGCCCCCAGATGGCCTTCAAAAAAATCCCATACTGAACAATATCTTGGGCTACATCAGCATGGAAGCTGAGGAGGGTCTCTTTGCTGAATAGTTTGCATTAACAGAGTTAAGCTGCGACCACGAAGAAGAATGCTATGAACATCAAGTTCTCTTTGAAAGCGGTGAACCCGAAATAAATATACAACAAAATACTTAGTTATCTTTTTTTTTTCAAACGGCCAGTGTTTTATCTTTTTTAAAGCCCATGACTCTCTTGTGTCTAACACTAAGAAATAAAAAAATAGAGTTCAGAATAAATTCCCCAAGGGAGAAGGGGGGATGAGGTTGAAAGAGAAAGAAGAACACACAGTAGCTTCCTCCTGGAATTGGAAAACACTCAAGTGTGAATGGAGAGGATAGCCCTCCATTATTTGTCCAGAAACCCTCCAAGCAGACTAATTTTTATCTACTGGCAGCAGGGGATATAAAAACAAAAAAAGCAGGAAAAGTGCCCCCAACAGGTATTAGTTTAGGCATGTGAGTGTTAACAGGAAAAACTTTATATGTAGCATTTCTTACCTGCTTTGCCGTTGCAGGCCGGAGGACAACTAGAGCCAAAATGGGGGAAGGAGTATAGGGGCCCATGAAATTCCAGAGACAGGCAGGAACATCTTTATGGCAAATGTGAGATTACAAAGGTAAACTTGCATGAAGAAAAAGTAGGGCGAAATCTCAACAATAGAGATTGTGCTAAGAACACACTCATCCAGAAAGCGAGGGAACCAAACTGTCCAAAATAACAAAAATGCTGAATGGGTAATACTGGGGCAGGAGTGGGATAGTCAACGAAAAACCCTGCAATTAGCTGGTGGGCTCAGTGAGACACTGTTCATGCCAGTTTTCCCTCTTCCACCCTCCGTAATGAAACACAGATGCCGATGTGCACTGCTCTCTGCTCCCACTCCTGCTCCTGAATCGAAGCCCTGTGACAGTTCGGGCATTGGAGTTGTTCTCACGGCTTGCAGTTTACCAGCATCCCTGTCTGCACCAGTGCCGTCATTGGAGCACTTTGACTCGCCTTGGGACGTACCTGTGGCACTGAGAGGCCTCGATACGGCAGCCGGTGCAGCGCTATAATTAAATGCACACCCACACAGTATGCTGATGGCTGGCTGGATGACCCAGAGCGGTCTAGTGCCATTTATTTAACTCCTCGGGTGGAGCCCCCCCCCCGGGAGTACATGTAGACAGCAACAATGTAGTGGAGAACCCGGATGGCTCTCTACATCCCTTCTTTTCTTTAGCAACAAACCATCATGGTTTCCAGGCTTACGGGGGTGTGCATAGAAAGTCTCTCAGCTTCTGGCTGGGTGCAGGGTTCGGCTGGAGACCATACTTCTGGCTCCAGGAGTTGGAACGGGCCACTGCATCCGCCTGGGTGTTTGGGTGTGAAACAGTCACAACATCTTGGCGAGGCCTTCCAGAATGAGGTGCAGTCTCTCCACTCTCTGCTTGCGAGTGTATTGGTGGGGAGGCCAGTGGCCAGGCAAGCTGAGGGGAGTGAGGCTCGGGGTATCATCCAGTCCTTCCACCTCTTCATGGGTCGTGCTTGACGCAAATGTCTTCTTGAAGCTTGACACATTCCTAGTGACGACTTGCTGTCCTAGTTGGGCAGTGACCATGGTTCCTTGTACCTTGACGATGGTCCACTCTTCCGGTTCAGAAGGTGTTCTGCACTTCCAACCGGGGTGTCTGTCCTTAACCACTACGCGGTCCCCCACTTTCAGCTGTGGTTCTTTTGCCCTTCTGGCTGCACTCGCTTTCAGGTTGTTCGTTGCCCTTCTAGCCTCGATGGCTGTGCTGTCCCTCTCTGGGGGTCTCCACGCAGGATCTGTCGGAATGTCATCCCGCTGGGCTCTCTTAAACAGTAGATGAGATGGAGCACACCTGGTGGTGCTGTGGGGCGTCTGTCTGTAAGCATCCAGAAACTGGTTGAGTGCTGACTCCAAATCTTCCCCTTGATCCACAGCAATATGCAGGGCCCGGTTGAGCGTCCACATGAAGCGTTCCACCTCCCCATTGGCTTGAGGCCACAGAGGGGTGATCTTCCTATGATGAATCGCTCTTCCCTCCAAGTACTTTTGGAATTCACAGCCTTGGAACGGGGGTCCATTATCTGAACGAATCTCTTCTGGCAGGCCCATGAGGGAGAAGGTCTTGTCAAGGACTTCCCGGAAGTGCATGAACGCTGTTGATGCCACCACCTCCACGACTGGAAACTTCGAGAAGGAGTCGACGAGCACCAGCATGGTGTGACCATCAGGGTAGCTTCCAAAGTCAATGCTAGCTTTGGACCACGGGAGCTCACTTGGCTCTTCAGCAATGACTGGCGCTGGTGCCGGGTCTCCGTCGGTGATGGTGCATGCGTGGCATTGCCCTACCAAGTCTTCCACCATGGCATCCATGACTGGGAACCAGACCTTGTTCCGTTGTAGGGCTTTGGTCTTTGCCATCCCTTGATGCACTACATGCACCAGCTGGATGATCTGGTGTTGCAGTGCTGTCGAAATTACGATGACATGCCCTCTCAAAATGACTCCCTGTTCTCCTTCGCTTAGTTTGTGGCGGACCTGCCAGATCTGTCGCTGAGCGTGACTGTCTTCCGCTCGGAGCGACTGGGCCCCATCCAGGAAATGTGCCCATACGTTATTCAGCAGGGTGTTTTTCACTCTGGTCAGTGTCTTGTCGGTTGCCGTCGCTTGGCTAATCTCCCCTAATGTCATGGCTTTGGGGCATGCCTCGCACGAGATTATCTTCATGAACGCTTCAGAGTAGGCTACATCCGGAGGTGGACTTTGAGTGATCAGAGACTCGGGGTGTCTCGAAAGGTAGTCCGCCGGGTTGTGTGCACCAGGACGGAACGCAACCTTGAAATGATATGCCTGCAGCTGTACGGTCCATCTTTCGATTCTGGGTGGGCGCCAGTCTCGACAACCTTGCGAAGAGTGGGAGCAGCGGCTTGTGGCTGGTCACCACTTGGAACTCCTGTCCATACAGGTAAAGGTGGAAAAGTTGGCAGGCCCATTTTATCGCCAGAGCTTCCTACTTGATTTGGGCGTACCTTGTCTCAGTGTCCACCAGCGCTCTGCTGGCGTATCCAACTGGCCTCCAGGTCTCCTGGTCATGCTCCTGAAGGAGGACTGCACCCAGGCCTACTGGGTTGGCATCTACAACCAACTTGGTGCGCCGTACCGGTTGAAAATAGGCCATCACCTTCTTGTTCATGAGCGCTGTCTTGATCGCTGTGTTGACCTCCACAGTACATTCCCACTTGTGGTCACCATGGTGGGGGTAAGATGACGTTCCCTCTTGACCGCTTGGTTTTGGAAGACTCACGTCCACTCAGAGTCAAATGGCACTGGGTTGTTTCGGCTTCGGAGCCACGACCAGCAGGGACACCAACGGAGTTGGGCCTGACACCTTCTCGATGACATCGAGGTCTTCAAGTTTCTTCAACTCCTCCTCCATCTACGGGTGGAGTTTGAACGGCACTCTCCGGCGGTAGGCCTCACAGTGGCCTCTATATGCAGCTTGAACTGTTTTTCTTTTAACTTGCCCAGTCCTGTGAATAGTGCAGGGAACTCTTGTAAGATATTTTTGGCATGTGACTTATGGATCTGGTGAGCAAAGAAGACCAGGCCTAGGTCTTCTGCCGTGTGGCAGCTGAGAAGAGTGCCTTTTCTCCCTTCCATAATGTGGAACCGAGCCTTCGTAACATGTTTTCCGCTGGTGACTTCTGCCTCTATGACTCTTCTGAGGGGAAGTGGGTCTGTGCCACCGTAGGTATAGATTCGGGCTTTGGTGGGTGCAAGTGGGGGCCGTGGCGACAGACGGTCATACTGCTCCCAATCCATGACGTTGACGGATGCCCCTGTGTCGATGAGTGCTAGGACAGCAGACCCCTCCACTAGGAGAGAACACATCGGCGGCGGTCTTCGGTGTTTGTCCGGCCTGCTGATAAGGAGATGACAAACACGTCGTCATCCGAGGCAGTGCCCACGTGGCGGGTCATCTTCTTGCGACTGTGGGTCATCGAGCGACACCTGGCGCAGGCGTTGTGAAATTCCTCATGGCCTTGGAGGGGCCTGTCGGGACACACCTTGGCCAAATGGTTTATCTTCCCGCATCGGGAGCACATCTTCCCCCTCGCTCCGCTCACTGCCGTTGTCGGATGATCCTCACCACAGTTGCCGGATGCTCTGCTCATTGCCGACCTTGGAGCTGTGCGAGCTGTGCTTGGGCGCCATTATATCTCCTCAACCCTTTCTTCTTTGATGGGCACATATCATGGCGGGTGCTGTGCAAAGCGGCCTCCATTTCGTCCGCTCGGGCATCTGAGAGTTCATGAGACCTGGCTAGGTTGAGGATCTCATCCAGAGAGATCCCCGGTTGTCGAAGGATCAGCTTCCATAGCAGCGCGGAGCAGCACCCCTGGATGACTTGGCCGCGTATTTCCTCCCTCTGATCCACAAAGGCGCACGTGCTGTCTAGTCTGTGCAACCGCGCATAGAACATATCCACGGACTCCTTATCTGACTGTGACGCCTGTCTGAGCTTGAAACGCTCGGATTCAGGGTTCAGTTGGGGGTTGACATGCCTGTCAAGCGCAGTGACCGCAGCCTCATAGTCGTCATCGTTCCCTGTGTTTGGCAGTGTCTTGAAAAGATCATAGATCTCAGCGCCGTCGTAGTATATGAGCAGCAACCTTTTTACGGTGCCGACTGTCTCTCTGGTATCCTTGAAGTAGTGGTTTAAGCATCCGATCCACCCTTTCCATTGTGGGGCCGCCGTGGCAGGGTCAGCGGTTTCGCTGAAGGGCGGCAGTGGAGAGACAACCCTGTCACTGTTCCCTGGGGGTGGAGAGTTGGCACCTCTGTGTGGATTTTCCACTTCAGCCTGTTGGCCAGCTGTGCCTGCCGTGGGCGGTGTGCTCATGGTGTTGGCGTGCTTGGGCATGGTTGCTGTGGTGCAGTGTCTCCGTTAGGGGCCCTGGATATCGGGCGTGGGCCAGCATGTGGCCACTTGTCTGGCGGGGCCTGGGGGCTGCACGACACGCTGGGCTTTCCTTTCCTGGGTGAGGTGGCTGTGCATTGGGGTAGGCTGTGTGGTCCCGCGACATGTGCGGCGCAGGTGGAGCAGGTGTTAACCACGTGCGGGATGTCCTAGTTGTGCTGGAACCTGCAGGGCATGTGCACATGCTTTTATCTTCCCCCCTTGGGTTTGTGTACTCACCAAAAGTCAGCTGTGGACCCCCATGCAGGCTCTCACCACCATCTTGAGCACGCTCCCTTTTGACAGTGGGAAGCATGCCGGCGGGCGCAGGACGCGCTGGAGGCATTGTCACCCTCACTGGCGTTGAGTCGCTGCAGGCCCGGGACACCACGCAACCTTCTTGGTATGCGGCAGTGGAAGGCAGTCCCCATATGTGCCCAAGGCGGGGCGAGGAGCACACCGGAGCGGCAGCGCGGGGCACCAGAAGTACAGTCTCGGCTGCCGGCAGCAGGCTTGCGAGCGGGTGATTCTCCTGGAGCGGTGGAGTGCTCCTGGAGTGGTTGAGTGTCGCAGGTAGAGAACCGCATATACCACCGTGTTCTTTTGGCTCGGTGTGGGGTCAGACCGCCCTCGTCGCCAATGTGGCGCTGCGAGGCCTGAACACGGCTGCCAGCGCAGCGCTATTATTAAATGCACACCCAAACAATATGCTGATGGCTGGCGGTAAGACCCAGAGCGGTCTTGCGCCGTTTATTTAACTACTCAGATCGAGCCCGCCCCGAGAAGAGCGTGCAGACAGCAACAATATAGTGGAGAGCCCAGATGGCTCTCTACAGTCCGATGAGGAGATCAAAGGATCTCGATCGACCAGAAGGCATGTGTCCCGGCACCCCAGATAAGTGGCCATGTTTGTGGGGTAAGCAGCTAATTCGGCCTTTTGCCTCAGCCACCCCACCCAGGAGGAGTCTATTGTGGTGGGTTGTCTGGCAAAAGCGATGGGGTGAGCCGGGCGCTGGGTGTCAGGGGCTGGTTAGGGTAGTCTTGATTGTGTTTCCGGAGTGCGCTGGATGTACAAAAAGGGGTATAAAGGAGCGTGTGAACCTGAGCAGTTGGAGAGGTCGGTAGGATCTTATGCATGTTTGGCTTTGAATTAGCAGAAGCTGGTAAAGCTGTGTGTGCATTACAGGAGAACAAGCAAACATTTTACCGAGGACACATACCGGATCTGCACTCTGCATAGAGATAATATTAAAGGGATGAAGTGTACTCCCCACTCCTGCACTGATTTTATTCATAAGATCCTAAAAGAGTCCATTGAGCTCATTTAGTTTATTGAGATGCCTGGTGCCAGGAGGAACACTAACAAGTTTGTATGTTAAAAAGGAAAGGAAAATATTGAACTTGGTTAAAAAAAACAGATGCTGGAAAAGGTGTGTGAGGCCCAAGTAATGGAAGTGAATAGGAATGTGTTGAATAGGACAGATAGCCCACCAATGGGGCATGCTGGATCCACATCAGTTGTTTCTCTTGCCGCTTTAATGAAAAAACTTTGTAGGCAAGAACTACAAAACCAAAAAAGGAGGAAAAGTAGAAGATATAATAGGACAGCACAACTTGGAAATAAGTGATGGGAGAAATGCGCAGGTAGAAAGGGAAACTAACCTGAACCAAACTCAGAGATGGATCAATTGGGTGACCAAAGTCACCCAAATGATCAGACAAGACAGAGGTCCTGATTTTGGAAACAAAAGCACCCCATGGGATGCCAGCTGGTGGCCATCAGAACTTGGACCTACTCCCACCCCCACTGATCATGCTAGGTACCTAGGCATCATTCTGGACAACAAGCTAACCATGACGACTCATGTCAAATCCGTCTCCTCCTCCTCGTACTTCATCCTCTGCATGATTTGTAAGATATTCAAACGGCTACTCCAAAGCTTAAGACCCAACATCGCCCAGGCCCTCATCTCCAGCCGACTGGACTATGGCAATGCTCTCTACGCAAGGATCGCAGTTCACCTCTGACAATTACAGAACTTACAGAATGCCTCAGCCCGGCTCATCTCGGATATTCCTAGACAAACCCACTTCACCCCTACCTCAGAGGCCTCCACTAGCTCCCTGTACAGAAATGATGCCAGTACAATCTCCTGATCCATGCATACAAGGCTCTACACAACTGTGGACATGTCCACTTGAACCAACACCTAAACTTCCATCAGCTCATCAGACCCCTCCGCGTCCCTTTCTCTAACCTTCACCCCCACATCTTTTGTGGCAGATGCAGGAGTCTCTCCTTCTCCTACCAAGCATCGAAGACATGGAATGAACTATCCTTTGATCTACGGGCTTTCCCATCTCTTTCAGAGTTCTGAAAGTCCCTGAAAACCTGGCTATACTTCTAATCAAGGTGACCCTGCCAGCGCCTGGATACCCTCAAGGGTGACAAGAAGTGCTTGACGAATCTAATGATTGATTGATTATGTGTAAGGCTGCCCACGTATTTAGATGATCACACATTGTTGTGGATCTCTCTCTCGTCATCACCACAGATCTCAATGGAAATTTCTATTCTTAGTAATAAGAGTGCTGGAAGTGGAGACTCTATGTTTGGAACAGCCATGTTGGATAACATGAAAGAAGTAGCAACCAAAGAAAAATTGATAAGAAAGAAAGATGAGTTGCAAGGTCTTTCATCTTCTTTAAATGCCACTTCAACCACGTCATCTTCTATGTTCAATATACCATTATTAATGCAAAAAGACTCTGCATGGGGTATTTAAAAAAATGGTTTTAAATTATGAAATAAAATCTTAAATTAGATTGCTAAATAATATTGCATGTGAACTAAACAAATTCAATAAATATATGCCAATACTCGTAAGTCCTGTTGAGAAAGCAGCGAGTGGAAGAGTAAGGGAAAGAATTGCAGATGTTCGAATGGAGGAAGTAGGGAATGGTGAGGAAGAAGAAGTCTACAGTTCTTTAAACTTACTTCACTAAGAAGATGGGTAGTGGCCCTATTACAATAAAAGATACACAACAAAATATAGGGGACCAGCTAGGCATGGAATGATGCAAGGTGGGAAGATCTTTTTAGTGAGAGCTGCGTGGTTCCAAGGGAAGAGAGTAAAATTAAGAGAAATGGCTGGGGAATAAGGTAAGAAAAAGCAAAAGAAAGAGTAAACAAAAATAGATGAAGTATGTCAAAAGTTTTTGATAACAAAAAAAGCAGGAGAAGTTATCCCAAGTACACCAAGGTAAGAAATCTTAAATAACGTAAAAAAAGTGGTTGTTGTCCCATAAAAGATGACACATAGTCCAGTAGACACAAAAAACCTGTGGTACACTGTAAGTGTAAGAAGGACTATACAAAGCACCGAAATATTGTCAAGAAGGTAAACATTGTATCAGGGTTAAATCCAAAGGGTTTTAGTATAGATGAAGTTACAAGCTTTCTTGAACATTGATTTAGGGGAAGAGAAAATGTATTCCTTTATGTTGACAACAGTAGAGTGGAGAAAAAAAGGAAAAAGATAAAACCCTTAAATAAGGGAAGTCTCTTGCAAGTCTTCTAAAACTGTGTGACCCTTTCTTTTAATCATATCAAAGTATTTGAAGCAAGTATGGTTTGTAAATGAGTGCCGGGGTAAGGAGTGACTATGATCAGTTTTTTTTCCCTTTAGTGAAAAGCCTGGTGGTGTCAGTAGAGCAGGACCTAAATAGAAATTTTATAAGCATAGTTGGGTTTGGGGAGATAGAAAAGTCAGTGAAGAATGAATTTTTAAAGAATTACGCAGCCCTAACAACAAAATGTAAGTTTTATAGGAATTATAAAGGACCCACCATGCTTCCAGTGCAACAAGCGTTTAAGGCAATGGTGCAAACAAGATAGCTCTGCGGGCTCGAAAGGAAGATGGGCCGGAACAGGTGCGGCTGCACTCGGGACACCGATGCTCAGGCCCAGAGGGGAGGTGACATAGGGTGGCTCCCTCCTCTGCGGCCCAACATCCCAAGGTGCACAGCGAGGTGCAGTGGGGGTGAAGTGCCTACAGCCCCCCTGGAGACTGAAATCTGGCTCACAGGCAGCCTCTGGCGTGGAGAGCCCGACTTGAAGGCCTCTAGAGGAGCTGACGGACATTGCCTAAATAAAGAAGCCTGAATATGGGCCCTCATTGGGGTTAACGGTGAACACTGCCAGCACTGACTGCAGACACATGGTAGCTGCAGACCGGCCACAATGGATGGCCAGTATTCTCAGGCTGGGCACACTGTGCAGTGGCAATAACCCATGTGAAAGGACTGCATAGCACTGTTGACGCACACACGTCCCTACCGAGTGCCATTTTTGCAAACTACTGTGGAAGGAGCAGAAGGGAAAACCTGGAGCAGCCCCCTTGCGCTGTGAGTTGTTGCATGAACAAAGAATGCGGCGCCTCCTAAGGAAACACGCAGGGCTGGTTCGGTCTGTGGGCCACCTGCGATCCGGAGATAATGCCAACGCAGAGGGGGAAAGAGTTGCTATTCTCTATGCCACGGACCAGGAGGGTCTGCTGGGTGGTACGAAGAGAGCTTTTGGGGACTGTGAGAGGACCATCCACCTTAGATGGTGAAAGTGAAAGGAAGCAAGACTGCCCAGGCCAACAACATTTGGAACTATGAACAACCCCTCCCCCTAAACCAGTGAGTGCAGATGGCGGCTCAGTCATCACAAGAATGTGCGGGACCACGGGACAAGGAGCGGACCCCTCTATTGCTGTCGTGCTGACAGCAATCAATACTACAAAGAATGAGATGATACATAAAATGGATTCCATCGCCATCAACCTGTTCCGGTGTGATGTGCGGAAACTCTCGGAGTGAGTAGTTACCATGGAACAAACAGTGGATGCCTCACAGAAGGAGGTGCAGGCCCTGCGGGCATTGGTTACCGACCTCCAGAGTCGTGTGGTGTGCCTAGGTGATCGAGCAGAAGTTGCAGACGGGAGGTCATGCAGGAACAACCTCCGTTTTGTGGGAATCCTGAAAAGGCAGTGGGACCGTCCACTGTGCTGTTTCTGGAGGACTGGTTTGTCACTGCACTGGCCCCTAAGAGGCTCTCAAAGGTATTTACTGTGGAGCGAGCACACAGAGCACTGGTCCACCGCCCCGAACTGGTGCACCACCCAGAGCCATAATTGCCCGGTTTCTCAATTTCCATGATCGGGATGCCATTCTGCAACTTGCCCGAGGCTGGAGCCCGCTGCTCTATGAAGGCCACCAGATATCCATTCATCCTGACTATACGCAGTGAGTACAAGATAAAAGGAGAACCTTTCTGGCAGTGAAGAGTCACCTGAAAGTTATGTGCAAAGGGAAAGTGCTGTTCTTCTTTTCTGCGAGGGAGACGAGCGACTGGTTGGACTCGCAGGGTTCCCTGAAGAGCCTGTCTGGTGCCCTAAACGGAGTCGCCCCGAGTGATAGGGTCGAGCAGGCCACCCCGGATCCAATGAAAACAAAATCTCCCACAGGCTGGTGACAGGACTTGGAGTCCTGGTCACATTAGAGTGGTTCCCCGGATGAAACATTGCTGGCCTCAGATGTTGTCCCGGACTCAAGAACATAGGCACCTGCTCCACACGCAAACAATAACCTGAGCGATGACACAGATAAATGATAAGGATATGTAGATGAGGTATAAGAGATACTTAGACACACTCTGTGGTACTACCATTTCAAGGACATGTGGTAAAAACAGAGAACTAATTATTGGATGTCTGTCAGAGAGGCGGGGATGAGGTACATAGGCGAAGACTGCTATACACAAGTAAAAGACAAGTGACCTGGGTCACCCCCAGAGGCGGGTATCTGGTTGGGTAGCTGGAGGCTTGCCCTCGCACCCCACCCGCTAGCCAGACACTGATGTTGGGATGGGTGGGTGAGGGATCTCTACCCTGATGAGTTGATTTTCTTCTTTCCATGATATTTAGAGCTGGGGACTTCTCTGGTGGGTTATGGGGCAACATCTGCATGCCTTCACCTTGTTTTGGTTTTATGGGGAGGGAGATGTGATATAGCCGAAGGGGAGGGGGGAATTTGACCATGTTGGGGATGTGGTTAGAAAGTTTCTCCCACCTCCATGTCAGGGGAAAAAACTAGCAGTGATGACTGCAGGTTTAGGGTCACATGAAGAGGCTGAGGCAGAACAGCTGCCTGGCGGCATAGAAAGACAACTGCGTGCTCCATGGCAGCCACCATGACTAAGTTGATCACATGGAACATCCAAGGGTTAGCCACCTTTGAAAAACATAGACAAGTATTTGCATATTTGAAAAGAGATAAGGTAGCAATAGTATGCCTACAGGAGAGGCATATCTGGGGGGATACTATACCATGCCTACGGAAGCGATAGAGAGGGCACTTGTATGCTACCTCTTACTCTGGGTTTGATAGAGGGGATCTTATCTGGGTGGCTCCAGGAGTTCCCTTCCAACACTTGCATCATGTGGTTGACTCGGAGGGATGGTATGTTATTTTGCATGGGAGACCTGATAGTATGGAAGTGTGTATGATTAACATATATGCCTCTAATGGCAATTGTTCCTCTTTCTTCCCCTCCCTAATAGAGGCTGCATCACCATATATGGGACCACCAACGCTGCTCGCTGGAGATGTAAATTGTGTCTTCGACGGTTCACTTGACCGTGAACCTCCACTACTCCACACTAAGCCACGTCTGACTAGCACACTGCATTATATACTTGATGATATGCATCTAAGGGATGTATGGCATGAGCAACATCCAAACACTAGGCAGTTCTCCTACCACATACCTGCTACAGGGACTTCCTGTAGACTTGATTATTGGTTTCTCTCTACGGATCTTGGATGGCATGTGGGTGGGATAACGTACCTACCCAGATATCTCTCGGACCCCTCCCCTGTCCTGTTGGAGCTCAGTCGACACAGGACTAGGTCAGAGATACCCCTATGGTGGCTTAATACCGATGCCTTGACCAACCCTCCATTTGTAGCCAAACTCACTGAAAAGCTGGAGCATTGCTTTGAGGATAACTGGGTGTCAGCCTTGAGTCGCATGGTTGAATGGGAGGCCATGAAAGTGGTTCTTAGGGGACTGTGTATAAAAATGTCCTTTGGGGTACGCAGGCAGTTGGAGAAAAATGTAGCTGTACAGGAGACAATACTAGGTAGATTGGAAGCTAACATCCCCTTGGCTCCCCAGGGACTGGTGGAGTGGTGTAGGGCAAAGGCGGCCCTGTTGACAGACCTCCGTAGATTGTAAAAACATGTTCATACGACATATCGTCAAAGATTGTACAGCGAGAGAGACAGGACTGGCACCTTACTGGCACGATTAGTCAAGCAGGAAACCCCTGTTGCCCCAATAATGCACATTTGCAATAATAGTGGAACTGTGGTCTATACACAACAGTCGATCTCGGAAACACTGGCTAGTCATCTGTAGGCCGTATATGCACACCAGCCTTCTTCTCATTAGGAGACAGTTCTCGCCAATCTGGACACGGTCGAGATCCCTCATTTGGAGCCTGAGGAGACTGAGGCGCTATATGCCCCGATCACAAAAGAGGAACAAATGCTGGCCATACACCGACTTAAACTGGCCAAGAGTCGGGGTTCCGGTGGGCTCCCGGCAGGGTTCTATCAACAGTTTGCCCCACTTTTAGCGGATAGATTACTAAAAGTCTACAATGAAGCGTTGGGAAAGGGTTCATTACCGCCATCCATGTGAGAAGCGTTGGTGGCCATGATACTTAAAAATGACAGGGACCCTCTCCTGCCCATCTCCTATAGGTCCATCTCACTACTGAATATTGAAGTAAAAAAACTCAGCGGAATTATGGCAGAGCGTCTCCTTTCAAGAATGTTAAGCAAAATATTAAAGAAATGAGTACCTCTAAGTATATTTATAAGAAGACTGTGGCTTCTGGAAGATGTTAGTAGCAAACTGGACAAAGCATTCTGATAAGCATAGAAAGGACTGAAGTGTTGTGTATGAAAGCTGAAGATCTACAAAACAAAATGAAACATCACAACCTCTGATTGATCTCGAGGGATCTGACCAACAAACATTTATAATAAATTTGTGTCAAAATATAAAGTCTAAATTGAAAGGCTGAAACTAGGAGAAAGAAATCTAATATGCTCAATAATTCTAAATTAAGGTAATAGCAGATGATTCATGTCACCTTATGTTCATGGCAAATATGGCGAATTTTTCACTGTGAAATTTGCTACAAGGTGGCTGATCTAGGAGCTATGAATATTTTAAAATATATTTAAAAATCAGGGGGATATGCATATTTGACTGAACAAGCAAAATTGGAAGTAGTCCAAATAGACGAAGCTAACATCTGTCAAGGTTTCATAGAAGAAAATCAAGCATGGAAGGAAGAAATACTGAGCTCTAGATAATAATGGTGATGCACCAGCAATTCTTGGTAAGTACAATTTGTAATTTTGTGTGGAGAGTTCACACGGTCAGTATGAAATTTACATAGAACAGGGAAAGGATGCACATGTGAAAATTAATGAGCGTGCTCTAGGAATTTGGATGAATTGGTCAAGTTTAAATCATATGTAAAGCACAATTTTCTGCACTTAATTGGAAAAATGAGATGTGATAGATTTTGGTTGGAAATATTTCATGTTATGCAGATACATTTTTGCATCCAGGGAATGGTTTCAATTCTATAGATTAGTGGTATAAGTTTGGAGTGGGCATCCTATTTGTCCAGGATTCCATTATCCTCTAGGAGATTAAATACTGCAGAACAGAATGAATGGATCATTCTAATGATGACCAATACCAAATGGGGGTTATGCTGATGTTAAACACATATGGTGTTCTACATGGAAACATTTTTAGATTCAACAAAGTGTTCATATTGAGGAAAAGTGATAAATATTTTAATCATACTTGAATATGTAATTGGAAATCAAGCACAATTGTTTGCACATTATTTGATGCTGGGAGGATACTGCTCCCAAAACATAGAGGGTTTACAACATTCCCAAGATAAATATATTATTTGTGTTTTTTATTAAAAAGGGGTCCAGAGGAAGCACTGTTGATTTTCTTAGTTGGATTTGGATTTTTATTTCTAAGGGAAAAACTGGATCATAAATTGGATGACTTGCCCAACGGCAGTCGGACATTGGATGTTAGGTTTTTAAATTATAGGTGTTGCTTGATGAGCCTGGGTTAAAAATAGATATGTGTTGGCTAATTAACACATCTTTAGTAGATTACTAAACTGCTGAGAGGTGTTTAAGACTTTCTAGCTTCAGGATGAAAGGATTAGACCAATTCCCTACAATCGAACTACAATTTCTAATGTACATGATTTACAGACTTGACCAATAAACAAACCAATGGCAGTAGTAATTCTTGAAGACCGCACAGGTCAGTATTCCCCAATTTCTTTTTACATTGTTGTGCACACCCGCACAGTTTAGACTGCCACCAACACCTAGTCAACTTTTAGAAAATTAACTGTAGAGGAGGGCAACAACGTCCATGGAGTTAACATTACATCACAAGATAAAGTCTATTTTTGTCAGAAAAATGTGCTCTTCAATAGCTGTCAATCAATCAATCAAATCAATCAATCAGGAGGTTTAATTTGTGCTACTCACCCGTGAGAGTATCAAGGTGCTGGGGCGGGGGGGGGGGGGGGGGTGCAGCTCCAAGTCAGCCAAAAAGCCAGGTCTTGCGGCTCTTCCTGAAGGTGTGCAGAGTAGGGGAGCGTCTGATGTCGACTGGTAGCTCATTCCAGGCTTTGGCTGTGATGCAGGAGAAGGACCTTCCATCTGCTTTGATTCTGCAGATGCACGGGGTTTCTGCTAGGGCGAGGTTTCTTTTGAGTACGTGGAATGAGACTCTTTCGTTGAGGTACATGGGTCCGGTGTTGTGGAGGGATTTGTAGGTGTGGGTGAGTAGCTTGAAGGTTACTCTCTTCTCAACGGAGAGCCAGTGGAGGTCTTGCAAGTATTGGGTGATGTGCTCATGTCGTGGGATGCCAAGGACGAGCCTGGCTGCGGTGTTTTGAATGGTCTGGAGTTTGCACAGCAGGGTTTTCTTGATTCCAGCATAGAGGGCATTTCCGTAGTCCAGTCTGCTAGTTATGAGTGCATGGGTGATGGTTTTTCTGGCTTCGGTGGGGATCCACTTGAAGGTCTTGCGAAGGAAGAGGAGGGTGTTGTAGCAGGTGGAGGTGACAGCGTTGATCTGTCAGGTCCTGGTGAGGGAAGAGTTGAGTATGATGTCGAGGTTCCGGGTGTGGTCTGTGGGGGGGTTGCCGAGGGCGGTGGGCCACCAGGTGTTGTCCCAAGCTGAGAGGGTGGGTCCAAGGACGAGGACTTCTGTCTTCGTTGAGTAGAGTTTTTGACAGCTGCTGCTCATCCACGCTGCAACGTCTTTCATTCTTTCTTGGAAGATGAGTCTGGTGGTTTTGGGGTCCTTTGTGAGGGAGAGGATGAGCTGGGTGTCATCGGCGTTGGACACTATGCTGAGTCCATGCTGTCTGATGATGGCTGTAATTTTTAAATATTCTTTATTTTTAAACCAGTTTCCCAATCTTGGACAGACGCAGCCAACGAGTTTCATCCCAATGAAGGGCCTAAAAAAATACATATGTACAATAATCAACATTCAAACATACATTTGAAACGTTTTGCTTATAGTTCCTAGCTTGTTTGTCTTTAAAAAAAAGTTTTGAATTTGTTTCTAAACATTTTGTAATTTTCATATAAAATTAAGTATACACCTTCAGCAAATACATATTCCAAATGCAAATTAGCCCTACACCCCAATTCTACCACAATATCTCCCTGTGACTATAATATAGTGACCATCCTTGCCCACAGTTTTTCAATCGTGATTACAATTCAAACAATACAAAACTGATCAATTTTTCATATAATTCTCACTTCATGGTGAGCACATCACTGCGGTGTGCTTTTACAGGAGAACAGAATTCGTTATTTGCAAAGCCTAATTTCGTACTTACAAAGTGTAATTTCTCATGAAATACCTTCAGATTCAGATATCCTCCATTACAATATCTTTTTATTCACTGTTAGAAGAAAGAAAACATTCCTTCATTCGTGTACCCTAACCATCACCTGTCTGTACCTAATATTCTTTTACAAGCTTGACATAATTTACAAGTTTATTCAACTTTTAAAAAAATTCCCATTTTGGCTGCTCATTGGACAGGTGTTTCCAGGGCATGCTCCCCTTGTGAACTATAACAATCATTTATTCATGATCACATTCTGATTGACACATTTTACTTGTATTATAATGTTAAACTTGATATTCACACAACATTTCTAGCCCGTCTCCTTCCGAACTACACAACATTTCTAGCCCACCTCCAGTATCTCTGCATGACAATTCTACCTACTCAAAGTTCTTCATGCATGGCGCAATCATGTGATTTATACCTACTCAACATGTCCCTCAATGTATTGAGTCTTCTCCCTACAAGGTGCAAATATATATTACGTGACAAAGATATGTCTACTTAGACCTCTCCCCAGAGAACAGGCATGCTTAGTAGGGTTTAGATAGCGACAAGCCTCTCTGCTGGGACTTCTCATCAGAGTGATGTATAAACATACTAGGGTACGGGGAGAGACTGGCGTCTCAGCTGGCACCTGTCACCAGGGACACATGTATATGTAGGAGTGTGTGGGAAGGGAGTGACCATTCTGCTAACTACAGAATATTAAGTGTGCATTGTAGGGTGTAAGGAGATACCATCCTCTCCACTGAAACTTCTCTCTATGGTGGCAGATATGCATTGTAGAGTGCAGAGAGAGACAAGCCTCTCTGGTGAGGGTCTCCCCCCTGGGTGACAAGCTTGTGCAGTGCAGTGTGGAGAGAGACTGACCTCTCTACTGACACCTCCAACCAGGCTGACAGCCATATGTACTACAGTATGGGGAAACTCCACCCCTCTCTGTTGAGACCTCTCCCCAGGCCAACAACTGTGCATTTTAGGGTATGTTGAAGGTGACACCTCTCTGCTGATACCTCACCCCAGGGCAACAGATGTGCATAGTAGGGTGTAATAAGCGACCGTCCTATCCACTAACACCTCTCTCCATGATGATAGCTGTGCATGGTGAGTTGTGGTGAGGGAAAAGCTTCTCTACAGAGACCTCTCCCCAGCATCACAAGGCTATGCAATAGGGGACAGGAAGACACTGACCTCTTTGTTGACTCGTCTCCCCAACATGATTGCTGTGCATAGTAGTGTGTGGGGAGAGACTGCTGCTCCACATAGTATTGTGTAACAAGTAACTGACCTCTCCACTAACACTTCTACCTAGTGTGACAGGTATGCATAGTAGGGCGTGGGGAGAAACTCTGCTCTCCACTAATGCCTCTCCCAGAGCGACAAGTGTAAATAGTAGGGTGAGGGTAGAGAGTGGCGTCTCTGCTCACACTTCCCTCCAGGATAATAGGTGTGCATAGTAGGGGGTGTAGAGCCGCTGCCTTCTCGACTCATACCTCTCTCCATGGTGACTGATGTACATATTAGGAAGCCAGGAGGAAAAAGTCTCTCCACTGACACATCTCCCCAGGGTGACAAGCATGCACAGTAGGGTGTGGGGAAGGAACGGCCTCTACCTTGAGAGCTCTCCCAAGGGTGATACCTCTGCTTAGTAGTGATTGAGGAGGGACTGTATCTCTACTTATATTTCTCTCTCTTGGATGAGAATTTTGAATAGTAGGGTATTGGGAGTTAGTGGCCTCTTCACTAAGACCAGTTCCCAGAGTGACAGACACGCATATTAGAGTGTGTAAAGGAAGGGGCCACTCCACAGAGACCCCTCCCCAAGTTGACAGGGATGATCAGGTGGGTGTGAGGAGAGACTGCCCTCTCCACCAAGACCTCTTCCAAGGTGATGTTCATAAGTAGTAGGCTCTGATAAACAGCTATCCTCTCCACTAAGACATCTCCCTACAGTGAAAGCTGTCTATAGTCGGTGTATTGAGAAATCCCCAACTCCTTTCTACAATAACATGAGAGCCCAGCAGGATCTCAAAATATAACAGAATTATATACATTTTGTTTCATCACAGTTCCTAAGTCTTACAGACCCTCTCTTAATAACTAGAGGGACAGGTTACTTTTGCCCTGCCTCCTTATATAGCTTTTTTTTAAACGTAATTCTCATAACACCAGTAATTTTCTACAGCAAACAGTAATGGCCGCCATTTAATTTCTAAACTTCTAACAGTCAGCCAATAAGAGTGCAAGCTATAGCGAGATTCACAAGTCTGTCACTCCCACGGCAGCAAGACGGCTGAGGGACAATGAAAAAATTGGCTTTCCTCCGATCATATGACTACATGTATTAATTTGCACTCCCACAAGACTCTCGCAAGGCTCTTACATACCCAACTGTCCAGATATTGAAATATTATTGCACCTTAATTTCTCAGAAACTACTGATCAGATTTGCACCAAGTCACAAACAGCACAATGTGAGTACCAAATCTATCTTCATTCCAAATTTGGTGTCATTCCATGGGAGACCGTTTGTTTTCCTTCCTGAGACCTAAATTGTGGAATTCCCTCCCGCTAGAACTCAGGAATTGTCAATCTCTTTTTCCTTTCCTAAAAAAGCTAAAGTCCTTTCTTTTTAGTCAGGCCTAATGCCAACTGAGCTCTTTTCTTGCTTGTCCCACTTCAGCGTTGGGAAACCCTGTTGGGTAGCTGCACGCTTCATAAATCCTTTAAAAAAATTAAAAAATAAGTAAATACAATTCCATTCAGCGGTTTTACGGAAGCGCTGCTTAAAGAAGTCTATAGAAAATACATGGGGGAATTTGCTTTTGGGACCGTATTTTTTTTTTACCGCTGCTTGAAGGATCACCCAGAAACTTTCCACGGTGAAGTAAATTCACAGTGTGAGAAATTGGGTTGTTGGTTGACTGGGGTGTGAGCCCTGATCAAGCAACAACCACATTTATTGTCAGGGGGAGTCACACGCCAACCCTAAATTAACCTGTTCTCAAACCTCTTGTAGCTTGGCACAGAACAGTCAAGCTTAACTTAGCAGCAATGTATAAAGGATTTGTGCACCATTTTAAACAATAATAAAATGAAAACAAGACACAATAAACGATCCCTCCCCCGGTTAGGGAAATACATCTTATTTAATGAATAAAATAAGACCAAATTGTCAAAAATCCAATCACTAACATTGGAGATATTCAATTTTAAAGATTTTAATGAAAATAGCACCACAAGCACAGAGCCCCAACTGAAGATATCTGATTGAGCCAGACCGAGACACAGTCAAAAGTTCAAACTGACCACGATAGAGCGTGGGCCGGTTACAGGGACCCAGTTAGACCCACGGAACAAAGTACCTTAAATTCTAATTTGCAGAGTGTTAGGAGGATCTGTGTTAAAGATGTGCCCCGCAGTCGAAGCAATGTCTTGGTTCCGAAATACGGCGAGGATGTGAGGCTGTGAGGGCCTGCATCGCCGTTGAGGAGTCCACAGACGGGGCTTGTGATGTGAAGTTCAGCATCAAGGATGCAGCATAAGTGGGCGCAATGCATCGGTTCCGAAGAGCTGCAAGACTGATGCAGAGCTCAGCGTCATCCTCGAGGTTGCTGTTGATGAGGTATGCAAGGACCTGTGCCGAGCATGCGTAACACAATGGAGGTTCCTATGTGCTTCGGCAGTGATGTCGGTCCTTGCAACGAGTCCATGCAGCAGTGGGCATGAGTTTGTTTTGCTCAAGGTTGCACCACGCAGCAGAGGAGGTAATCGGTTCTGCCGGATCCACAGAGGCTGGTAGAGCACCTTAAGCTCAATCCCAAGTTTCCAGGACTGGGGAGGCACCACTCGGCAGGGTAAACTGACAAGTGGCAAATAAGGTTGTTGGAAGCCTGTTGGAACCCTGAGGTTTCAGATCAGGAGGCCAGCCTCTCTGGGTTCTGGGATCAAGAGATGCAGATCCAGACCATCTCACCCAGGCATGAGGGCTGCAGGCAGCAGGGGTGCACAGTAGGGCAGCAGTTCCTTCAGAGCAGTAGTTCAGCACAGTGTCAGTCCTTGTAGCAGCACAGTAGTCCTTCCTCCTGGCAGAGCATCCACAGGTCCAAAAGCGTACTGAGGTGGTGGTATCTGAAGACCAGTATATATACCCAGGTGTGCCATTGATGTGGGGAGAAGCTTCTAAAGGCATGACTTTGAAGTGCACAGGTGCCCTGCCTTCCTGGCCCTGGCTCCAGGCTAACTACAGGGGGTATTTAAAGACAAACAACAGCGGACCAAAAAGACCGCACCTCAATCAGAATTACAAGTATACAGTCCTGTGCACTGCTTATCCGGCACCTGCCGTTGTTAAGTACCACTGTCCAGCAGACTTGAAACGTAAGCAAATGGAAAGGTGCACCATAAAAAAATTATAATCTATAGGATTACAATCTGTATTTTCCAACTATGATTTTGTTTCTTTTTGTATCAATATGAAAACATCCAATCATACCGTTCAGCCAACGCGTTTTATTCAAATTTAATTACTGAACTTCATCAGGACTCTTATGTGTGTCATTCATAGCTCTTATTTCATATTAAAGAGGAATCCTTATACATCCATTCCATTGATGTTTGGGATATTTGAGCCAAATCTCTTTCCTACATCAATGGGAAACAATTTTTACAACGATGTCATTACATCGCTGAACCATTACAACACGGTTGTTCCAACAACTGCGTTTTTAGTACGCAGTGCATTTACATTGCAAGTCATTACAACGACTTGCACTAGGGGCGCTGAGGTATTGGAAATGAATTCCAACACCTTCCCTACTGTTGCACAAACTGGAGTAGGAATAGTAATTAATACTATTCCTAAGTCCAGCGTGCCCCCTAGTGCACGTCGTTGTAATGACTTGCGATGTAAATGCATCGCGTACTAACAGCGCGGTCGTTGTAACGACCGCGTTGTGAAAGCATGTGATGTAATACATCGTGTTGCAATGTACCATTTTCTACATCAACCATCAGTCCACATACATTTTCTGGTCGTGTCCAAAATAGAAAAAGTGGGAGAATTAACTCCCTGATATCTTGATAAGTATCCCTTCGCACCGTAACATAGTTGGGTTAAATACAGGGGGTATGCAGCCGTTTGTGTGGAGACAGTACACAGCCTAGTCAAGTGTAGTCAAGTGTGAGTGGGGCTGGGACCAGCTCCTCCCTTCCATCAGTGCTGGCCCATTCATTCAGACCTAAGCTCCCCATTTTGTGGCTGCCTAAGAGGAAAGCACAAACACCAAATGCCTACTATACCCAGTCAGGTGACCCAGAGACAAGCTGCAGGCACCAAATGGTTAAGGCAAGAAAATGCCAACTTTCTAAAAGTGGCATTTTCAGAATTGCATGTATAATTCAACTTCACCATAAAAGTTAGAATTTTAAATTGTGATTTCAGAGACACCAAACATGAAGGGGCCACCTGTTCTGATTTGTAAATTACACCTATACAATGTATTAAGGTAATTCCAATGCTATCCTGTGGGAGAGGTACCCCTTGTAGTAGCAAACAACGAATTTAAGAGTTTTTCACTACCAGGAAATTAAAAACTTAAAAGTAGATGTCCAACTTTTTTAATGCACTGCACCCTGGCCTTAGGGCTGTCCAGGATCTACCTTAAGGGTGACCTATATGAATTGAAAAGGTCTGGGCCTGGCAAAAAGTGTATTATGCCAGGTCGAAATGGCAGTTTAAAACTGCACACACATGGACTGCAATGCCAGGTCTTAGGCATGTTTTAAGTGCTACTTATGTGTGTGGCACAATCAGTGATGCTGGCCCACTAGTAGCTTTTAATTTACATGCCCTGGGACTTACATGCAAATTAAATATGCAAAGTGGGTATAAGCTAATTGTATCATGTTTTAAGGTGAGAGGCACAAACACTTTAGCGCTGGTTAGTAGAGATAAAAAGTGCACAGACCTATGGTCAACAAAAACAAATAAACAAATCCAGAACAAATTGATGAGTGAAGGCGAATTGTCTGGGAATGACCATGCAGAAAGGACCAAGTGATAGATAGATAGATAGATAGATAGATAGATAGATAGATAGATAGATAGATAGATAGATAGATAGATAGATAGATAGATAGATAGATAGATAGATAGATAGATAGATAGATAGATAGATAGATAGATATATTGATAACCTGAAATTATATATTTCTTGTGAGCAAGGCCAAGGTTCATGGCTAAAATGCACCATGGTGAACATGCAAATAAATGAATTGAGATAAAGAAACTTTTGAGTGTCCGCACCTGCTTTAATGAGAATAAACAGAAAAGATGAATGTGACACGGAATTGACTGGCTTTGTTTAGTGGACGCCTCCCTCAACCTGGAACACGATGACATTTAGCTGAACTACTAAGGACATGTAATAATATATATATATATATATATATATATATATATATATATATATATATATATATATATATATATATATATATATATATATATGTGCTCTGAAAAAACAAAGGTTATAGTGACATTACAGTTAGGAAATAGAATTTTTAAAAAAGTTAGAAATTCATTTGCAAAACAAAGGTTACAGGGACATTAAATTTAGGCTCAGATTTCACTCATATATAACCAGTGAAATTCAGAAGTTATAATTAGATGAGCTAACTATAACTTGCACCCCAGCAATGCACTGCTTATGACCTCACATATTACATCACTCATGACATGGTCAGTGACATCACTGATGACATCTCAAATGACATTACTGATGACATCGTCCAATAAATGTGAGTTTTTTAAAAAAGTTTATGAATTTTAAATATACATATACCAAGGTGTATTGGTGAATCAGTGGGTGTATGAGTGTCTGTACGGAGGATTCAGTGGGTGCATGACTGACTGTATAAGTGAGTGATTAGGTGTCTCAGTGAATGTATGGGTAAGTTGCTGGTTTTGTGAATGTTTGTATCAGTCTGTCAGTTGGTGTCTGAGTGACTGTACTGGTATGTGAGTGGGTACATGAGTGGTTGTATAGGTGATTGATTGGTTGTCTGAGTACTTGTATGAGTGTCTGTGTTGGTATGTTAATGGTATATGGGTGAGTAACTGGGTATGTGAAAGACAATGTAAAGTGAGTTATGGGGTATATGAATGATTGTATGGGTGAGTGAGTGAAGTTGAGAGTGGCTGTATGGATGAGTGTGTGCTTGTGTTAGTGACAATATATGTGAGTGAGTATGTGTTAATATATGTATAAGAAAGTAAGTGGGTGTGTGTATAAGTGCATGGGTCAGTAAGTGGCTGTGTGATTGACTGTATGGGTGAGTGAGTAGGTATGTGAGCCACTCTATGGGTGACTGACTCAGGGTGTGAGTGGGTGTATGGGTGCATGAGTGGATATGACAGTAGCTATATTAGTGAGTGGGTATATGAGTGGCTGTATGGTTGAGTGAGTGGATTTGTGTGTAGATCTATCAATCACTTTGTGGGTGTGTAAGTATTGGTATGGTTGTGTGAATGGGTTTGTGAATGGTTGTGTGGGAGTGGGTATGGGTGAATGAAAGGTTCTATGGGGTGTGAGTGTTGGTGATTTTGTGGATGATGTCATCAGTGATGTCATTTGAGATGGCATCAGTGATATCACTGACCATGTCATGAGTGATGTAATATGTGAGGTCATAAGCAGTGCATTGCAGCGACACGAGTTATAGTTAGCTCAGCTAACAATAAATACTGGATTTCACTGGTTTTGTATGAGTGAAATCTGAGCTTAACTATAATGTCCCTGTAACCTTTGGTTTTTTCAGTGAATTTCTAAGGTTTTTTAAATACTATTTCCTAACTATAACGTCCCTCTAACCTTTTTTATTTTCATTGAATTTCTAAGTTTTTTTTAACATGAAGTAAGATTTTCATTGCAATGCACAGTGGGGGTGGGGTTGAAAGCAGTTGTGGCATTGTGCTGCCCCCACCCAAGTTTGCTGCTCCTGCCCACCTTCTCCTCGTCGTACATTTTCCAGAACCCTGCTCCCTCATTAAAGCTGTGTGTGGCTGTTGTTCTGCCACTGCCCTTCCAGCCTGCCCTAAATAGGTAGCTTGCTGCCCTATTTACCTCCTCCCCTCACTCTGTTGTCATGAATCCATGCACCAGCCCCTCCCTCCTGCCCTGAAAGTTCTGATGTGCTGTGACTGCCTTCTATTTAGCTCAATTTTCCTAACCATTCCTTCTGCCCTCTGTTCCCCAATTCTATGCAGAATCATTGTCCTCCTGCTTAACCTCTGTGCTTAGCTTGGTGTCCCTAGTCTACTTCCCACAACCCTCCGATGTCTGTGTTCATGCCCCTGCTCCCTCCTTTCTTCCCACGATATTACATGGAACTGCCATTCACCTATCTACTCTGAGTACTAGCATGGTCAGATGGCTGACACCTGTCCCTGCCACCTCCACCCTGCCTGTCCAAGTTCCATGCCCCTATCCCCTCCCACCTCTCCTCCGTGGTCCATTTTACTGCCACCCCTTCTGTTCTCCATGCTCTGTTGTGATGCAACTGCTGCTCCTTTCTGCCCTGCATGGTCTGTTGTAAAGTCCCTTTCCCTGCCCTTTTCCCTGCCCTTTTTTGTCTTTGTCCAGCACCTACCCCTACCTTCTGTCCACCATGGTTTTGTGTGCATGCCCCTGTCCCCTCCTCTTGCCCACCATGTGCATTGTGCTGCCACTAAGCCTCCCACTTGCCATGCATTGTCCTCTGTGCCACCACAGCCCCAACCACCTGCCCTGTGTGGCCAGCTTGCTGCCCCTGACCCCTCCCACCTTCCCTCTGTTGTCTCTGTGTATGCCATTATAGTCTCATTGTTGCACTCAGTGGGGTGTTGTGCTTTCAATCCATCCCACCTGCACTCCATGGTCAGCTAGCTGCTCCTGGCCAGCCCCTTACCTCCTGCCCTCCATTTTCAATGTGCAGAACCCTATTCCCTCCCTCCTGCCTTGTTTAATCCACTGTCATTCCCCTGTCCTCTACCTCCTGACCTTCATGGTCCGTTATGCTGCAACTGTCCCTCCTGTCTATCCCCTATGGACAGCTTGCTGCCCTTGCCTCCTCCCCTCTGTTCTCTGTTCTCCATATGCATGGCTCTGTTCCCTCCCTGTTGCTTTCCATTGTCTTTTTGCTGCACTGCCATCCAGCCTGCACTGTGTGATGTATTGTGCTGCTGCACCTCCTAATGCCTGCCTTGTAAGGTCAGTTTGGTGCCCTTGCTCATCTCCCTTCTGCCCTCTCCTATCGACATCTATGTCCCTATCCCATTTGTCTTGCCCTCCATGATCCAATGTACCAAATTTGCCAACAATTTGAACTTGGTAAGAGGGAGATTTTGAGAAAAACCTGGGGAATTGATGTTCCTCTTAGATTTACATTGAAATAGAGGAGATTTTAGGACAGGGACAAATAAAATAAAGGCCTTTTGGGCTCAAAAACATCTGACTGAATTGGGTCTGTTGGCATGTATGGCTGTACTGTTACTGCCTCTTTTTTCTGCCCTCAATGGTCTTTAATATTGTCATAGCTTCTCTTGCCTGTACTGCATGGTTGGTTTGTTGCCCCTGCTCCCTTGTTCCTGTCCTCCATGGCCACTCCTCCCTGCACAGCGTGGACAACTTGTTGCCTCTGCACCCTCCTCCATGACAGGGTCTTATTTCCATAGAAATTATGGTTAGTGCTCTTAGCAACTAAAATGAGGACATATTTTTTGAGTTTTCAAATAGCAGCTAAGCACTTTAAAATCATTTGCTATCTTTTTGTTTCTTTGGATCCAGTTGATCTCTTGATTATATGTTACACTTAAGGGACAAAATGTGGCATTACAGCTAGAGTTGTACAGTGGAACCAGGTTCGAGTTTCGGTGTCAGCTCGACATCCTGTGATTCTGGGCAAATCACTTAATCTCCCCATGCCTAAAACCAAAATGTGTGCATCCTTGTGTAATGTAACTCATGCTCATGTAAAGCGCTCCTATTATTTTGGGTCACGTCTGCACTATATAAAACTGCAAAAACACAAAATAGGTAAGTGTTTTGCACAGTTCTGTCATTGGGCTTCACTTGGGCTACATTTGGGTGATATTTGTACTATATTTAGGCTCTTCTTTCTCCGGTGGCCATCTTGGGAGACTTCTTTGTTATGAAGTTCCCTAATTTCAACATTTACTGCAGTTCCTCAGGAGAAATTGATTTTATTTTTCAACTTTGATTCCATCAAGATGGCCTTCATATGTGCCAAAACTTTGGCATAAATTCAGCAACGTTACCAATCTAGTTGCTCATTAGAATTTTATAGTAAAACTGCTGATCACCAGGGAGTTAACTGGCAGTCTTCTGCTGGTGTTGAAAGTACATGTTTCAGTCTGCATGTTTCAGTGTGCATGTCGAAAGGTTTTAATGAAATAGAAGAGGAACATATTTGAGAACTCACTTAAAATGTGTCCTAATTTTTCATTCTACAGCACTAACTATTATTTTTATATGACAAACTAAACCCCCTCACTTTGTTCCTTTCTAAATTAAATGTTTTAAGTTTTACCAGTTTGTTTCAATCAGCATGGCTTCAGGTGTGCCATACTTGTGTCATAACTATCACTGGCTATCGTGTGCTGGGAACTTTTTAATATACATTTTTTGGGACTACAATAAAGCATACAAAGAAAACTTTATTGGATGATTTGATGCTATTAATTTAATTCATTGACGTCTCTCTATTTTCCTCATCTTGTTAAAAGAATTTAAATTGTGATATGGGGTTATATTGACCCATGACCAATGCTGTTTTTTGGATTTACTGGTTCTGATCTTATGGTTGTGCTGCAATAGCCTCCTTTTCTCATTTTCTGGTATATGCACATTACTGGTTTAATGTGCAGGTGACACTGTTGTGTAGTAGGTGTGTGAGGCTGATAGAGCACCCTGTTGTTAATATAGCAACATTATACTTGTCACGCATATTATTGATACTTTAAATTTTGGATGTGCGGTTTTTCCCTTGTAAGGGACACTACTTCCTGTATTTTCTCCGTCATAACTAACACCGTTAGCGCTCTGATTGTTCTTTAGAACATTCTGGTAGGCTGCAAAAGAACACAAGGGAATCAACAGACAGACTTCATTTTCATATGGCTGAGAAAGATTGTGTGAATTTACAGAAAATATGCTCTCATTCTAGCTTCTGGAGCACATTCCATAACCTCTATGGAGAAATCATGGGAAAACAGTTTTCTTTTAAACATGATTCTTTAAAACACAGCAGAAGGCTTTTTCACAGGGTGAACTCACCTTAGAAGACACCACAATTCCTAAAATGAGTATGGTACCATCAAGAAATGATTTATATTGTAACTAAAATATGATGTTCTCACCCTTTATACGTTCTCCTTTTTGTGACCCTCAACACCTGCCATGCACTACAATGCATTTCAATAGGGCCCTATCATTTATATTGGTCCCAAGATGGCTGCCAGCTTTTCCTGGTTGAAGTGTTCGCAGACAATCAGATCTCACCATGAGATCTGTGATTAGGCTCCGATCTCATGATTTTCCCTTAGAGGTTATGGTAGGTGCTCTAGAAACCTGAATGAGAGCATATTTTCTGTAAATTCACTCTATTTTTCTCAGCCATATGAGAATGAAGTCTGACATTCGAAGTAAAACATGTACTTGCAAATAGGAACATCCTGTCAGTAACTATAACTCGCACCATCACCATGCACTGCTAATTACCCCACATATTACATCCGTCATGACATCTTCTATGACATCATTGATAATATCACTGCAACATTTACAGTGAAATTATTGATGAGAAAACTGTGCATGGTTGTGGCGCGAGTTATAGTTACCTTAGGGCACAAGTTATAGTTACCTGAGATAACTATACCTATAAATATTGAATTTTAAGTTTTTGTGTGTGTAAAATCTGGACCTAACTATATCGTCCCTGTAACCTTTGTGAATTTCTAAGGTTTTTTTAATTCTGTTTCCTAGCTATAGATGGAGCAAGGTTTCGTATTTAAAGAAACTTGCTTGTATGCAATCCTCTCAAATAACATGGAACCACGTAACCAACATGTTTTGTAATATTAATATTGCATTATACACGACATGCTGTATCTAGGGTAAGCTTTTCTATGTGTATTACTAGCAAGTAACCAGAGTGTCTTAAAATGGTCGCCAAAAACACAGGATTTCTATTGCGCATCCGTCTACTGCATCTACGTAGTATGATGTATTCTGTCGCTTAGGGGGAAAACTTTGCAGCTATGCAACAGCTTTAAAAATGGCCTCTTGAAACTCACATGTTAACACATATGCTGCTGCTTGAACTAAAACTCATAATTTCTATTAAACACTAATGCAAAAGATTAAAATAAATAAATGGGGACAGAGTAGAGATAAGTGGTATACAGTGAAATCTTTTATTGTCACATTCTGACGTGTCTTTTTTTAACTTTATTATTAGTTCACCTATGGGCCTCGGAGGGTGACTGAAATCCCTACCACTCATGATCCGTGTGCATGCGCATAGAAACTTGCCGGAAACTCGGATGACACACTTGAATCACAGCCAAGGCCACATTAGGCAAAGACGCCTGGGAAAATAAACCCCTGAACCGGACGAAAGCAACAATTTTGAATAAAATGTATAACTTGTAGTGATCATAATGTGAAATGCGGATGGGAATAAAGCTATGGGAAAGTATATTAAGGGGCGGAAACATAGTACAATAGTCCATTGTAAAATTATTACTTTTAATATGGTGTGATGAGCCCACCTCCTCACCCCGACCAATAAGGATAGGGGAAAACATGAAAATTGCAATTTCTGGGGGTGGTACACGAATACAGAATAGTATAATTGAGGTAAGTTAGCTAGAGACTTTGTCAGACCTGTCAGATCCACCATTCCGACTCTTCACCGAGCTAACGCGTATGCTGCTACTCTGTCCGAGACGCTGTCTCAGACCCTGCTGCTGCCAGAAACTCTGCTCGAGAAATTGAGATACTGATCGCTAATCTAATCATCTAGAAGGGGATTCCGGAAGAGGGACACCCGAGGAGAGTAGAATCAGAGAGGGGTGCGACGCTGGCGTTGCATTTAGAAGAGGTCACCATCCCAGATCCGAATCTGTCCAATCCTCTGTCTGCTTCCTGTCCTGGCAGATTCTATCTGGTTTATCTTCAAAGAGTTGGGTTCCTCTATCACCACTAGGTAAATATAATTCTGCGAAACTATCATTGTACCTGCTCTCTCTCTTTTTCCTTTTCAGGTACCGTCTTCATCGATCGTTATTATGACTTTGTTGTATTTGAATTTAATTTGCCTCTTGTAAGAATGTGTTTAACCTGTAATTGATTTAGATAAAGTTCTTAAACTTTTTTGAGTGTGTGGTTATTTCAAGTTTTAAGCTAAATGTCATTTTCTACCTTAAACTATCTCAGAAACCTGATTCGTCGAGAAAGGAATTATTAAGGAGATCAAATTGGTAAAACTTGGCAAAGGTGAAATTAAATTGCAGGTAAACTCAAAAATTGATATCAGCGGGGTTTGCTAGCTCATTTGCGTGAATGGTTTGGGCCCAGGTGAGTATTTAGGTATGTGTGTGTGTAACCTGAGCTGGTGACCCGCGATCTACCAGGCATTGTTAGGTTCTAGTTCTTTAGATAGAAAATATTGTGGATTGAATTATTTGATTTATGCACTAACAACCACTATTTGTTAATTGTTATGTATTGTTTCATGTCATCTGGAAATTCCTGGGAATATTGAATAGTGGGTGGGGAATGGATGCCATACTGCAGTGAGGTTACTTGTCTGGATCAGGAAAGTGCTGAACGTTACGCAGGACTAGAAGCACTGATTTAGGGATTATTTTCTTTTATATAAAAGTGAGAGTAATTGGTACAAAGGAGTCCGCTGGTGAAACTTTGGTCTTATATCACCTAGAAAGGGTGATACTGAAGGAGTAGCAGGTTCTCTGATGCGTGTGTGAAGAGTGAGCGGAAGGTTTTACTCATAGTGTGTGAAGAGTAGGTGTAAAGTTTTACTCGTTGTGTGTGAAGAGTAAGCGGAAAAGGTTTGTTCACAGTACAAAGTTGACTATTCTTTGAATTTAGAGGATCAGACACAGTAGCGAATGTTTCTATGTTGTTGATTAATGAAAATTATATGTAAAATTGTGAGAAAATACGTTTTTGTATTACATTGCAAAGGAGGGGTCAGTTGCGAGTGCTGCACTGATGTCACAGAGGGCCGTGCTGGGATTGGTTGAAACAGCGGGCGTGTGACTGACGTGAAGAATGGTAAAGGAGGGGTCAGTAGTGAGGAGTAATACTGACGTCACTAAGAGCCACACTAGTATTGGCTAAAAGAAAGCGAAAACAGAATCTGACTGGTGAGAACAATAAGAAGCCGTGCTGGTATTGGTCAATTGTTAAAGTAAAAGCAAAAATTTGATTGGTTAAAATAGAAGCCATAATAATAATTGATAGTGGGTTTTGCATGTGGAAGCACGATCCTACTTTCATAGGGACTCGCCCAGATAGAAGATATTTAGGCTTTGCCCACAAACAGTACATAAAAGGAAGATCACGCAAAATGTATGGCGAGAAAAGAAAAATTTCATTTATGCAGAGAATTAAGAATTATTTTAAAATGGATAAACCCATTAAAACTAGAGAGGGAATTCTCATTGCATTTTATATGATGGTAGAAAGAGGTTATCATACTTGTGTATGGATAGAAAATAGGGCAGAATATACAAAAGATGATGGAATACTGGCATTCCCAGAGTACAGAACACCCAGATTAACTCAGTATGAAGCACTAGAAGAATGGGAGACTGAGGCACTTGAGAGAGATAGACACAGAAAGTGACAGACATTTGAGCAGATATTATCCAAAATTTCCACGTGAAACTCGAGATAAGCAGATGAAACAATGGAGACAGGCAATGTTAACTGAAGGGTTATATCCTGTATTCGTGGCAGAGGAACAGACAGGAGGAAAGTGCACAGAAAAGAAAAAGCATTTAACATTAACTGGTTGCGGGGACTCAGAAGATTATTATTTAGAAGATATCTTAATGAAAAATCCTCCGCCTTATCAAGAAAGACCTAATAGAACTACCCCGCGTGCTCCGATTCTAGATAGTACATGAGAAAACCATGGAAAGGGTACTTCAGGAAAAAGAAAGAGAATCAATAAATAAAAATAGAGATGAATTAATACAGAAAATAACATAGTTAAACGCCCATCCCGAAGCTTTGACAATACCTGTGACTATAGGTCCTGTTGTCCCACTGTACGGGGATAAATCAAATTGTCCTAAAACGCCTGTCATGACTACACCCATTACTTAGCCAAGAAAAGAGAATCTAGTAGTTGATAACCAAGCTAGTGAATGTGAGTCGTAATTTCATTAATGGACTTACCAATAAGAGGGCAAATAAATGACACACCCAGAAGAGTCACCCCAGGTTGCTCAAAAGAGGTACGAATCAAGACAGTCACCGGATCGAAAAGTGCCACAATTGTAACCCCAGAAGAAATAGAAAGATGAGCACAAGAAATAGAGAAACCAAATTCACCACGGAAAATATTAGACATATTCAAATTGAGAGGTGAATTAGAAGAAATGATAGCTGGAAATGTAGGACTAGATTGGTTAAATACCTATCATGAGAAAGAATTGCTATTCATTTGCAGAAGCATAACCCGAAATATAAAAACATTTCATGAGAAATTGGTAAATTTAGCCTCTGAAATGGTAATAGAAATAGGGCGATCCAAAGTATTGCAAAAACCCTATAGAGCTGAATTTTCTGATTAGGATTTAGAAAATATGACTGTGACAGGAAGCACTTTGCCAGGGACGGTTTTGGTTCCCAGTCCGGCCCTGGAGGTTAAGTAGAGAAGAAGCCAAGAAAAGGTTTCCGTGTCATGGGTGCGGAAAGTTGGGGCATTGGAAGAACGAGTGTAAAAGCATACAACATAATAATGGCCCAAATCAATATTTAAATCCACAGACGCAGAATGAGGTGCTAATGAATCAACCCCAGCAGGTTGTAAACCTACAGAGTCAATTGCCACCTGTCCCTTTGCCAAATTTTGTGAGTCAAGCCAAGTACAGTGCGGGCACAGGATTCCAAGAAGGAAGTGGTAAGAAAAACTATGTAACATCGCAGTTTCTTTTGCAGGATACATATTTGAAAGAATTCGCATTGTTCTGTTATGGGAGAGATAACTGTGCCCTCTCAGTTTTAACACAGAGACATGGTCTTATGCGATGTCCAGTGGCAGACTTTTCTGCTACCTTAGATCCTGTAGCATCTGCATTGCCAGGATGCCTAAAACTATGGCTGGAACATTTGTAAGTATAGAACAAAGTGAGTCAATTGTAATGGGATATCCTGTTAAGGTATACGTCCCTCATGCAGTTGAAATTCTGCTAACAAGAAATCGAACTCAGTATCTCACCCCGAGCAGATTAACCAAATATGGAAGGATCATATTGGGAGCAGAAAATGTGACCATAATCAGATGTACCATTCTTAACCCAGCTACCTTGTTGCCAGACCCATGCAATGAGGAAGTGAAAGATGAAGCTGAACACGAATGTCTTGATGTAACAGAACTCAGTACCAAACCCCGACCAGACATACAGGATGAGCCTTTGAGAGATGCTGAGCCCAAGCTTTTTGTAGATGGCTCATGTATGCGCCATGAGGAGGGAGGGTTGAGTGCTGCTTATGCCGTATGTACATTGGCTGGAATAGTCAAAGCATGCTATTTACCAGGAGTCAATTGATAGCTTTAATTAAAGCCTGCAAAAATGGGAAAAATTGGTGAGTAACCATTTATACTGATAGTCAGTATGGTTACGAGGTTGTGCATGACTTTGTCCAGCTCTGGATGCAGCAAGACTTCCTGACTTCTTATTAAAAACGGAAATTTTGTAAAAGAGTTGCTTGAAGCAATACAATTACCAAAAGAGGTGGCAGTGGTAAAATGTGCTGCACGCAAGTCAGGAAATGACCGTGTGACTACAGGTAATCAATATGCTGACCAGGTTGCACAACACTGCGCAAAATTTCAAATGGCAGTAAACAGGAAAGTTGAAAATTGTGGAATCAGCTGCCAACTTATGCTATTGTCAGGATTACAAACATGGAGAGAGATAAGAGAACTCCAAAATGAAGCAGAGACAAAAGAAAGAGAAGACTGTGAGAAAATTGGTTGTCAGAGAAGGGCAGAAGATGGTGTATGGGTTTACTTAGATGACAGACCTGTATTGCCAGACTGTATGCTTGCACACATGACTAGGATGTATCACGGAGACACACACATAGGCAGCGATGCAATGATTAGACTCTTTAGACGGGATTGGTTTAATCCAAGGTTCAGGAACATTGCAGAGAGTTTATGCCAAAGATGCTTGACATGTCAACAAATGAATCCCGCGGTGTTTGCCGGTTTCCAAACACACGGAAGAGCGAAAAGTTCATCTCCCTGGGTGATTAAGATTGGACCTTAAGTAAATGGGTCTTTCACTGTGAAGGGGTCTTGCTTTCTCTGAAGGTTCTCACAGAGGATTGTGCCAAGAATATGTTTTGGGCGAGTGCACTTTGAGTAAGTCATTCGTATACAGATTTTCCAGCTTCAAACTGCGCACCGTGTTGTCACGAATATTGAGTTATACTTCCAGCAGTTAAATAGATCGGCTGATCTATTTAAAGAGATTAAGCTTGTCGGTCCTGAGGAGAAAGCCATTAATTGAATTGGGGTGTTCGAAATGCGTCGACCTGTTGTTTGTGACCTATAGAGTGTTCTTAATTGTTGGAATAATTTTTTGATTCTTATAGTGATTGTGAAATTTATGCACCATAGGTCTTGTTGTCTCAAAAAATATTTTTATGTACAATGAAAAGTTGTTTGTTGTATAGTGTGAAAGGAAGAATGGTTGTTGTTATGCTGCGAGTGTGAATGAGGTATGGTTGAAAAACTGAGTCAAAATTTGAGATGTCTAATGTATAATTGCGAGTTTGAGAGAGTTGTTAAATGGTAATGTGTGGGATTTATTTGGTATGTAGAACTATTGCAATGATTTTGAATAACTCATTTAACTGATTTTGTGGATTAATACATTTTGATAGGTTCAAAAACTGAGAAGAAAAAAGGTCTACTGGTCACTTTTGTTTGGTTCAATTTGACGTGTTTAAAACAAGGCTAAAGAAGTTATCAGTATTGGCTTTCTATTGTTTATTGGTTAACAAATGAATCCCGGCAAGAGAACAATAGTCTATACAGGGAAAATTGGAAGAGCTGAAGGTCCCTTTATAAGACTTCAAATTGATTTCATTTAGTTTCCTCTTTGTCGAGGATTAAAATATGTACTTGTCATCGTTCGTCTATTTTCAAAGTGGGTGGAGGCATACCCCACCAGAAGAAATGACAGCTTGACAGTGGTCAAACTCCTATTAAGAGAGTTTATACCGCGTTTCGGTTTTACAGTAACTATTGAATCAGACCGAGGATCTCATTTTAATAATGAAATAATTCGATTAATTTGTGAAGCATTCAAAATAGAACAAAAGCTGCACTGTGCATACCGCCCAGAGGCATCTGGAGTGGTAGAACAATTGAATGGCACAATTAAGTCAAGACTGGGAAAGGTGTGTGCATCCACTCCACTGGATTGGCCTGATGCTTTACCTCTTGTTCTAATGGGACTTAGAAGTATTCCAGACAAGAATACCGGATTGAGTCCCTATGAAATAATCATGGGAAGAACAATGAGGCAGGCATGTATACCAGGACACAAGCTGTTAAATATAACTAATGATTTGGTACTGGAGTATTGCAAATAGTTGGCTGACCAAGTGCATTCTTTATCTCACCAGGTTGGAGAAGACACAGTCCCCAGGCAGCCGAACCAAGTGCATGATCTGAATCCCGGTGACTGGGTTGTAGTGAAGAATCACACTAGAGAACCGTGCCTAGCACCAAGGTGGGAAAAACCACATCAGGTTATATTGGTTACAACAACAGCAGTAAAATTGCAGATTTGCCTGATTGGATTCATGCAAGCCATACTAAAAGAGTACCAACACCAGATGAAGAAGAACCTCAACAGACTCAAGCAGGTGAAGGGACTGAAGGTTGTACAGCTGAGGGACCACGAATAATAAATCCTGAAGTAGCTGAGCAGGAACAACTGAGCAGGAGTCAACATGATTGGATTCCAATAGTTGAGATACCTGAAGAAATTGTAAGAACAATGAGCCAAACTAGATTAGCTAGTCAGGAAAAGAGTGAGGACCAGGTAGGAACAGAAGAACATGCTCAGGTAAGTGAAAACATGATTGTTAGGGAAGCTGAGCAGGACCAGATAAGGAAAGAACAATTTACTCAGACAGACGAAGTCGAAGTCACAGCTCCAGAGTCTGAGGAGGGACAGACAGGTCTTAGAGAACCCGTTCAGGCAGAAGAAAATCGAGAAACAGAAAGACCTGAGCAGGATCAGACAGGAAAAGTCAAACAAGTTCAGGTAAAAGAAGAAGAAAAACAAATCAAAACTGAACCTGAACAGGGTCAGATTAGGGAAGAAGAACACATCCAGGTAGGAGACATCAAAATAAAAAGCCCTGGACAAGGTCAGGTAGAGAGGGATTCGGAAAAAGAAAATAAACAAGTTGTGCCACAACTTATTGAAAATAAAAGAACACTCGAAGAAAGTGAAAGCGTTGTGCAAGCTAAAAGAATTAGGAGAGGTGATAATTGGCCTAGTGTTATCAAGAGAGTGAAGTACCGGTTTAAACCCATAACAGAGGAACCAGAACAAGTAGACGAAGTGTCCAGTCAATCTGGACCGTCAACTGAAGTACCAAAATGAAGAAGTCGAAGATTGAAAATAATAAATAATAAATTCAAGGTTCCCGAATGGACATATGTTATTCTTGAAGATTGTGAAAATTTGAAATAATTGGAGAAGATGATGTAAACTTAAATGCAGAACCAATTGATGAAGAAGTGAGACCAACCTGAAAAGAATTTCCCTGTATACTCTGTCACGAAATTAAACACCAAAGTAAAGAAGAGAAATCTTCTTATCCCATTTGATAAATGGCTGACAATAGAGCTGCTGGAAAACCGAATTGCATAAAGAAATGTTGTAGACTATGTATAGGTAGTATATTTTTAGTACTCATAATATGGTTAGTACTAACCGTGGCCATTCCTTATTTGATGGTTACAAATGTACCAAATAGCACTAATACACATGGAAGGGTAGATACCATCAAAGGAGACAAAGTAGAATTAGAAGCACCAGATGAGTTAGATTTACATCACACTGTTAATAAAAATGATACAGACTTGAATGTTTTTACCAACTTGTTAGTACAATATGTAGAAACCATGGAGGTTAGTGATTGCTATGTATGTATAAAATTACCCGCATCGGTAGCAGAAGGAGTAACATATCATCACTTACCATTGACATATGGTATTTCGTGTGGCGTTTTAGCAAGTTTATTTTATAGAAAAGGGAAATTGCAGTATTATTATTCTAATGTCAATGTGATTTTTTTCTGAGGTTCCTATGCGAAAAATCATAAACCCTGTCCTTAGTACGAGAGACTCACAATTTATGGGTGAAAATGTTCTAACAATGAAAGCAATAGATATCACTGAAGCACACAAGCACAATTTAACTTGTAAATTGCATGAAGAAGAGAAAATATTTTTTAATTTAGTTGAGACAAGGAGAGAGGATTTTCAAAGGAGAGCTGCTGAACCGAAACCTCAGATACCTAAATGGGCTGAGGAGGAAGAGCATTATCCAAATGGCAAGACTCATGCTGCAATGTCTTTGGATTTCAAAAAGAAGGGAAAAATCTGTCTTCATAGGTTAAAGACTGAGTATAATAATGTGTTTATTGGTTCCAGTGAATGTGAACATAATATCTTAGTAATTGGGGGATGGGGACTACAAGGAGGAACGTATCCAGTATTTCCTGGAATCTATTATGTGTGTGGCAATAAAGCCTATTTTAGGCTGTCTGACCACTGGTATGGGAGTTGCTATTTTGGAATAGTATTCCCTAAAGTTTATCATGTAAAAAGAATCACTGGAAGCAATGAAGGCAATAATGAACTAACACGTGTAAAAAGAGCTAGTTTTTCAGAAATAGTAGGTGACATTTTTGGAGCATTGATACCTTTAGTGGAAGTTCTTCCAAATTCACAGAAGATTTGTCAGTTATCTACAGTAGTTGATCGGTTATATACTGACACTGCTGGAGGATTCTTAATGATTAACACTGAATTAGTTGCGGTCAGATCTATGGTTATGCAAAATTGACTTGCTCCTGACATACTATTGCAAAAGGGGGTGGAGTCTGTAAATTATTGAAAGCGCTACATTGTTGCATGTATATTCCAGATAAAAGCGTTGAAATTAGGAAATACTTAAAAAATATTACAAAATTAGAAGAAGAGTTGAAACCACTGGAAGTTGAAAATGTATGAACAAAGTTGACAAACAGCATTTCTAGTTTAGGTAGTTCTAACATAGGCAATGGTATTCTAGGGCATATAATACTGCCCATAATGGGAATAACACTATTAGTATTAGCAATAATGTTCTGGCATAAATGTTGCAAAGGGAGAAAGAAATATGAATTGAATGAAAGAGGTAAGAAGAGAAAATTTGAGGAAATACAACTAGAATAATTAAAAATTAAAAGGAGACTTTTACAAAAGAATGAGAGGATTACAGTGTAAGAAGGAGAAAAAAGAATGAAAGGGTTGAAGAAGAGATTGAGATGTGCTAAAGTTAGCATATGATTTAGTAGAAATTAGTGATGGCATTAAATGCCATCAGAGAGGGGATTGATGGAGCAAGGTTTCGTATTTAAAGAAACTTGCTTGTATGCAATCCTCTCAAATAACATGTAACCATGTAACCAACATGTTTTGTAATACTAATATTGCATTATACACAATATACTGTATATAGAGGAAGCTTTCCTATGTGTATTACCAACAAGTACCCCGAGTGTCTTAAAATGGCCGCCAAAAATGCAGGATTTCTATTGCGCATTCGTCCACTGCATCTACGTAGTATGACGAATTCTGTCGCTTGGGGGGGAAACTTTGCAGCTGCGCAATAGCTTTAAAAATGGCCGCTTGAAACTCACATGTTAACGCACATGCTACTGCTTGAATTAAAAATCGGAAGTTCTATTAAACACCTCCTCACCCCGACCAATCAGAATAGGGGAAAACATAAAAATTGCAATTTCTGGAGGTGGTAGACGAATACAGAATAGTATAATTGAGGTAAGTTAGCTAGAGACTTTGTCAGACTTGTCAGATCCGCTATTCCGACTTGTCACCGACCCAACGCATATGCTGCTACTCTGTACGAGACGCTGTCTCAGACCCTGCTGCTGCCAAAACTCTGCTCGAGAAATTGAGATACTGATTGCTAATCTGATCATCTAGAAGGGGATTTCGGAAGAGGGACACCCGAGGTGAGTAGTATCAGAGAGGGGTGCGATACTGGCGTTGCATTTAGAAGAGGCCACCTTCCCAGATCCAAATCTGTCCAACCCTCTGTCTGCATCCTGTCCTGGCATATTCTATCTGGTTTATCTTCAAAGAGTTGGGTTCATCTATCACCACTAGGTAAATATAATTCTGCGAAAACTGTCATTGTACCTGCTCTCTCTCGTTTTCCTTTTCAGGTACCGTCTTCATTGATCATTATTATGACTGTTTTATTTGAATTTAATTTGCCTCTTGTAAGAATTTGTTTAAGCTGTAATTGATTCTGACTCTCAAAAGTATTGATTTAGATAAAGTTCTTAAACTTTTTTGAGTTTGTGGTTATTTCAAGTTTTAAGCTAAATGTCATTTTCTACCTTAAACTATCTCAGATACCTGATTCATCGAGAAAGGAATTATTAAGGAGATCAAATTGGTAAGACTTGGTAAAGGTGAAATTAAATTGCAGGTAAAAATTGATATCAGTGGGGTTTGCTAGCTCATTTGAGTGAATGGTTTGGGCCCAGGTGAGTGTTTAGGTATGTGTGTGTGTAACCTAAGCCGGTGACCCGCGCTATATCACTATAACGCCTCTGTAACCAGTGAATATATACATATCACATAGACGTAATAAAAACATGAAAAATAAAAACAATTCAATAACAAAAAATATATTAATTAATTTAGACAATAAATATTAGAAATGCAAAACCCCCAAAACCCTAGTTATGAAAATACTATGAACAGTAGGGAAAGCGATGGACTTCGGAGGAGATAAATTTACTGCTCCCACTCCACTCTGCACAACAGTAGGGAATGCGGTGGACTTTGGAGGAGTAAAATTTACTATTCCCACTCCAGTCTGTGCAACAGTAGGGTAACTAGTGGACTTTGAAGGGAGGAGATTTGCTATTCCCACTCCAGTCTGAGCAGCAGAAGGAAAAGCAAAGGACTTTACAGGGGTTCCATTTACTATTCCCACTCAAGCTTGTACAACAGTAAGGAAAGCGTTAGTCTTCGGAGGGGTAGAATTTACTATCCCCACTCCAGTCTGTGTTACAGTAGGGAAAGCGCTGAACTTTGGAGATGTTACATTTTCTATACCCACTCCAGTCCGTGGAACAGTAGGGAAAGCGTTGGACATCAGAGGGGTTAGATTTATTATTCGCACTCCAGTCCATGCAAGAGTAGGGAAAGCGTTGGACTTTAGAGGGATTCAATTTATTACTTCCACTCCAATCTGAACAACAGTAGCAAGAGTACTTCTCATCAAACACTTTATATGTGAATAACCCCATAAATTTACAAAAATCTAAAACTAATAAGATAAACAAAATTAGTTGACACAAACATATATATGTATTAAAAAATGTAAGGCAATTAAACAATGTACCTACTTAATATATAATTGAATAATTATCAATTACAAATATTTTTGTAATTATTAATTAATTAATTTCCCACCCTAAACCCCTGAAAACCAGGCAGCCCACATCTAAAATATAACGAAAATAAATAATTATAGCACATTGTACATATTTAATGATCTATTGAATAAATAATTGACAATTAATAATTAATTGTTAATTAAATATTACTTAATACACTTCCCACACTATATAATATAATTAAAATATGCACAATACACAGAATTATTAATCAATTAAAATATTAATAAAAGTTAATACCTAATTATAATGAATTACTTAACTTCCCACCCTACACCCCAACAAACTTAGCAAACCTGCACCCAAAATATAACTAAAATATATCAGTATTACATAATGTTCATAATTACTATCAATCAGATACTTACTCAATTATTAATTAATATTTAAATATTACTCAATTAACTTTCCACCCTGCCCCCTCTACAAACCAAACAACCACTGATATTATATATTACTATTAGCAATTAAATAAAAAATATCTAAATTACTCACATTTACAAACTATCTGTAAAGATGTTTTAGCCATTATACAAACCATAATAACACATACAAGTAATATGTAAAGGAAAGCAAATTAAAAGAATTAAAAACGATATTTTTCTCAACTATATTATTGAAAACATGATTAACACTAACTATATTCCTAACAATGATATTACTTACCTAAAATAACAATCATCTTGACAATATTTCTGCATTATTATTAATATTTCTGCATCCGAATATTTTTGTATTACAATATTTTTGTTTGCTATTTCCGTTTCCTGATATGAAAATCTTGATATTTTGTGCAAACACCACATTATTGATGAGTAGCTTTTGAAGGTAATAAAACACTCCACAGTAGGAATAGCTTCTTCAATATATGCGAAAGCCAACGTTAAAATCTGACTGAGGCATACACTTATTAGGTTTTGATTTTACATGAATAAAATATTTACTTATAGGGGCTTTCAGTCGCCCCTCTTCTTCCAATGTTCAGTTACTGTGTCATTCTCATTTTTTCTTTCTTCCTCTACAACATACAGCATGGGGAAGTGGGTCAGGCCACAAACGCACATCCACACACAAAGTAGCAATCTAAAGTGCACTACTATGAAAATGTGTGCTGTTTCAGAAGAACATTTCTTTTATGTGTTGCTAAATTGATAGGTCTTGGCAGCTTCTCCAACAACGTGATTTTTGTTTGCTGGCAGTTATCAGGTGTTTTTCAAACTACAGGAGCTGGGGTGGGTTTACTGAATGAAGCGCTTGGATGGCCAATAAAAGCTGAAACACTGTTTTATTATTTTCGTAAAAGAAGATTTACATGAGCAGTCTAAAGAAAAAACAAAAAAAAAGAGATCATAATTCTTCCCTTAAAATGAGATTAGTAGTGCACAGTTTGCCAACACATTATAGTGCATTTTAGGGATTTGGTACAGCCTGAAAAAGAGCAAGCTGGCATCTCTATTGTAAATAATTGAATAAATCTCATTTTTATACATGCACAGCGCAAACATGAGCTCTTTGTCATAAAATATTAATGCTACCGTTTTAAAAACGTTCTGTTTTGCTGTTAGGTAGTCCTTCGCTTATCGGGCAGGGTTATTAGAGCTGAACAGCATTCTGGAAGGACAAATGCACAGTGCAGTGCTCTGCTCCTACGAATCCAGTGGCAATCTGTCTCAAGGTCTATTTTAACCAAAATGGCTGTTTTGCTCCAGCGGTCATGTCTTGTGAAGCATGACAACTTAACATGACCTTTAGTCAGACAAGGCCATTTCAGAAGAATATAAAATGAATGGACTGAGGCTGAAACATCCAGCTATGCAACGATAAGTCTTTTATCAACAAAACTAATTAAAATACGTTCTTAACAGCCTTTGTTTATCCACAAGAGGCGGAAGTGTAAACACTGTTATCCACAAACTATTAGTGTTGTAGGGCCTCATTTATGAGAAGTGACGCATCGCTGCGGGAAAGCAGCGATGCGTCACTTCTCAGTTCGTCCTCCTTGCGACACCAATGATGCGGGGGTACGCCCACCCTGCATACATACCTGGCGCAGGTATAGTGTAGTGCAGGGGTTTACGAAGTGACGCATCTACCTAGATGCGTCACTTCGTAAATATGGCGCGACATGGCGCATTTTTTACGCCACTGGTGCGTCACAAAAAGTGACGCACGGGTGGCGCAAAAGTGACGCTGGGGCTCATAAATGAGCCCCGTAGTGTTTAAATGCTACCTGTAGCGTTTGGAAGGGGTAGGAGGTTATGCTCACCTGACTAGTAACTTTGAAAGGCCATTGGGACATATTATCAAGCACATCGTTAAAATTATCGCTAAAGCGGCGATAATGGGCTTGATAATATGCCGCAGAGAATTGCCATAGAAGCCCATGTTGACACCAGAACATGGGCTTCTATTGGAATTCCCAAGGACATATTATTAAGCCCATTATCGCCACCTTTGCGGCAGTTTTCTGCCACTAAAGCGGCGATAATTTTAACGCCGTTTCTTGATAATATGCCCCCATTGGTTTATAAAGATTTGCTCTCTATTGACTATTCACTTTTTGATTAGTGAAGAGGTTATTTCGCTAGAATGAATGACAAACTCTGCTGCCTCGCCCAAAAGAATTTTATAAAAAATGTTTTTCTTAAGGCACGTTTTCAGAATTAAATGCTGTTTAGATATAATTAAACAAAAGTTTCCTAATATTTTTTTCACTAACAACAATGGGGCAGATTTATGTTCCCTGGCGCATCCCTGCAAATCAGCATGGATGCGCCAGGGAAGATGCGTCACGCAAGTTTGCCCTTGCGCCACCGCCGATGCTCCGCATTTCCAATGCGGTGCATCATGGCGCAAGGACAAGCAGATACGTGACGCATCTGCCGGCGTAAGGTTGGCGCAGTGCTGAAGTTGCGTCGCAAGCGCAACACAACTCCAGCACTGTTCAAACCTACCCTATCCCTAACATGGTGCGTCAAGCCTTACGCCTGCTTCAAGCAGGCGCAGGGTTTTGACGCATTAGCATTGGGAAAGTGACTCAGTGAATCTTATAGATTTCACTGAGTCACTTTTCAGGGGCGTTCCTGCGACGGAACACCCCCCCTGAGTAGGAACGCCCACATGAAAACTGACGCAGGTTTTATGTGGCGCAGGGCTTTACACCGTGACGCATCTCCATAGATGCGTCACGATGTAAATGGGGCGCAACATGGCGCAGGGTTTACGCCGCCGCTGCGTCACAAAAGTGACGCAACGGCGGCGTAAAAGTGGCGCAAGTCCCACATGAATCTGCCCCAATGTGTAATAGTGGCAATGCTGTTTCTGTGATTTTGGCATGTTTTAAATAAAAATATGTCTCAAATTTAAAAAAGCATACATATGAGACACAAAGGCTATTTATTTATTCATTTCGATATATTTTATTTTTATTTAGTATGCCTTAGTACGTGTTACAAATAATTAGTGAACACCATTGCATCTATTCCTGAATAGTGAGAAGGCAGAAATAAGAAAACAACAGTGATAGAAGGAAATGCTAAATAGATACAATCAGCTCAGGTACAGCCAGAATAGCTGCTTTTCTGACAACTCCCTGAAGACAAGCAGGTCCAGTTGGATCGTGGGTGATGGTGTAAGAGATTTTCAGAGACTGATTGCGATGCCAATAAACGTTTGCTTTGCAACCGTTGATATGTTTAAGGCAGTTGTAGTGCCTCCCTGAATGCATTGCCATGACAGCGGGGCATGGAGGCCCGGTAGGGCCCCCTACGTTTTCCCTCCGCCAGCCTTTTTATGGCGGTGACCACACCATGAAGCGGAGGGGAAATTCATATTTTGCTTGCTGGGCCATGGCGGTCCAGCCTAGCATAATATATAGGCCCGCTGAATTGCGCCACCGACAGGGAACAGCGGTTCCCTCGCGCTGCAGGTACCAGTCCCAGAAGCTAGCTCGTAATGAGGCGGACGCATGATCGCCACCTATGCGCCCCCGTGAGCCTGGAGGTCCAAGATTGCCAGACTCTAAATCAGGCCTTGAGTCTTTGTATGTCCTCAGAAGATGGTAAGAAGTGAAGCTAGGCATGGAGCAAAACCTAAATGAAGGGTGTTATGAGTCAAATAGTCAATTTTGAATTGTATTCTGGTTTGGTTGAGTAACTGATATGGTTCCCTTAACACCTGTGAAATGATTGAATTTTCTCTTTGGAGAGATTGGTCTTGATTGTCTTGATGAGCAAATGAACGACTGTGATAGCCCCACAACGATAGAATGTGAACTTTGACTGAGCTACCACAAAGCAAAACAATCTAACTCATAAAAGACAAACATGTTTCTGTGATGGGTCCCTGGCTCATTCTTGTTATTCTTCACCCAAGTAGCACACTTCCTTAAGGAAAAAGCAAGTGAAATGTACAGCGTACCAGAAAGACAAAGCAATTAATATATAAAGTATTTTAAAAGTAAGTACATTTTAAAGAATATTTTTTATGATAAAATGGAATAAAACCAGAAGAATAATCAAAAATAAAAGCTAGGCCATTTAAAACCATGGATGAGTAAAAAAAGTAGTCTATACAGTGTGATTGGCAAAGACTTAAGTGAGATTCACAGGTAAATAACTATGGAACCCATCTGCATAAAACCTGGTGGTTTACCTAAGTCAACATTTTATTTTCTGGAGGTTCAAAACGCTCTGCAGGACAAGGCTGGAAGCTGTAGCCAAGCAGGTTTTAATGTGATCTGATACATTTATTGAATGGTGCCACAACAGCATTGAGCTTTGCCTCAAAAAACCTTTCAATAGGAAACACTGCTGAGATGACTGCATCAAAGTTGAGCCTTCTTTCAGTGACCTTGGCACCTTGTACCAATCCTGTGGACATTACATTTTTTCTATGTCCTGAATTGACACGATTCTGGTGCCCAGGATTTCAGGGAAAGGTTAGTCAGACACAAGTTCAGTGTTGAAGGTGTGAGAGGACACCTCACAGAGACCACTTACTCTTTTTCGAGGACCTTTAGCATTTTCCAGCCACAGGAAATTAGTTTCTAACAGATTTTACTGGCAAGCTCTGTGCCATATTTTCTTGGGGGTCAGCAAGAGACTAGCTCCAAGGCACGCCAAGGACACTGGTCCCCCGAATTTCCACCGTTATGATTCCATCACCCTCCATGCTCTCAACCCCAGATGCAGCAACAACTGCCAGCCCTTGACGTGGAGCAACACCCAAGGCCCATTCTTCTACTATTACTGCTGCCACAACTTCACCCACCTCTGGACCCCAGCAGTTGCCCCCAGCCCACCGGATGCCAGCACACACAAACCACTGAACTGCACCCTCCTCAATGTATGCTCCTTGCACAGACACGCTGTAGAAATCTGGGACCTCCTCAACACTCACATGCTCGGCGTCGCCATCCTCACTGAGACCTGGACCAACACCAAATCCGTACCCGACATTGCACCCACCGTCCCTGACCAATACAAGATCCTGGGAAAAGACTGCCCAACCCACCCAGGAGGAGGCCTCGCCATCATCCACAAAAGTTCCCTCTGATTGACAACCACCGTCTCAGATGACGCTTCGCCCCCATGGAACACATCCACTTCCAGATCCAGACCAACCCCAGAATGACTCTCTGCAGGACACTCGCCTACAGACCACCTGGCCTGCTCCCCATTCACCAACATCATTGTCGACTTCATTGCACCCCATGGCCTTGCCACCACAGACTAGATACTACTCGGAGACCTGAACTTCCACCTGGACAACCACAACAACCACAACACCACCGACCTCCTTGAGAACCTCACCAACATAGGTCTGAAGCAACTCATCTCCACCCCCACTCACACAGCGGGACACACACTCGACCACATCTTCGCAGGAGGAAATAGCATCTTCTTCAGCCACACACAGAACTGCTCTTGACTGACCTCCACTGCATCCATTTATCCTTTACTAAACCCACTGCACACAAGCACACAAGCAGCTTCCCATGCAGAATCTCAAACAAAGTCTCTGAAGAACACCTCACCTCAGCCCTCACCTGCACTCCACCCCCAAATATGATAGAAGCCAACACCACGGGAAGCAACCTCCACCAGTGGATCACCAACTTCGCTAACACACTTGCCCCCCCTCCAGAATACCACAAGACAACACAACAAGAAAGCAAACTGGTTCACCACAGCGCTCCAAGAATACAAGCGCTCCTGCCAATGACTGGAGAAAACATGGAAAAACAGCAAAACTCTGGAAGCACCCTCCACCAACAAAACAGCCACCATGGCACACAACCACCTCATCAAATCAACAAAGAAGAATTTCCTCCAAGACAGATTCCTCTGCAACGCTCACAACTCCAAAGAACTCTTTGCCATCATACAGGAATCTGCCAAACCCCACAAGGAATCCACTGACATCCCTTCTCCCAAGACCTCTGCAACAGACTCAGCTCCTTCTTTCCCCTCAAGATCAGGACTCTCTATGACAACTTTGACGACCATTACCTTTGCACTGCCCCAATCCCCAGCCCCAGCGATACCACCCAACAGACCCTATTTACCTGGATCCCACTTACGATGGATGACGCCCTAAAGACCATGAAGAGCACCCACTCTGGAGCACCTTCAGACCCCTGCATGCTGCACATCTTCCACAGGGCCACCGCAGCCATTGCCCCCAAGCTACGTTGAACCATCAACTGCTCCCTTGAGACACATTCCCAGACAACTGGAAGCACGCTGAAGTCAACCCCCACCCAACGGAGCTCAAGAACTTCAGGCCCATCTCACTGCTTCCTTAGACAGCCAAAATCATCGAGAAAGCAGTCAACACCCAGCTTGCACACTTCATTGAGGCCAACATTATCCTAGACACCTCTCAACCAGGATGTCACAGCAACCACAGCACAGAAACCACCCTCCTCGCCTCTACAGACGACATCCGCGCCCTCCTCGACCAAGGCCAAATAGCAGTCCTCCTCCTCCTGAAGCTTTCAGCAGCCTTCAACACCGTCTCCCACCGCACACTAGCCACCAGACTCCACGACGCCGGCATCCGAGGAAAGGCCCTAGACTGGTTACACACATTTCTCATGGGCAGAAAACAGAGAATAAGACTCCCACCCTTCCTCTCAGAACCAACAGAGATCAGATGCGGAGTACCCCAAGGATCCTCGCTCAGCCCACCCTCTTCAATGTCTACATGGCCCACCTCGCAACCATCATCAGAAACCACAGGCTCAACATTGTCTCCTACAGCGATGACGGCCAGCTCATCCACTCCCCCACCAAGGAACCCAACATCACCAGGCACAGCTTCCAAGAAGGGATGAAAGCAGTTGCAATCTGGATGAAGAACAGCTGCATGAAACTCAATTTAGAGAAAACAGAAGTCATCATCCTTGGCTCCACCCCCTCCGCAAGTGATGTCACCTGGTGGCCCCCCTACCCCAGAAACCCACCCACTCCGACAGTTCATGCACGCAACCTTGGCATCATCCTGGACTCATCGCTCACCATGAATCGTTAGATCAATGCCGTCTCCTCCGCATGCTTCAACACCCTCTGCATACCACGCAAAACATTCAAGTAGATCCCCTATGACTCCAGGAAAATTATCACTCATGCCCTCATCACCAGCAGACTGGACTACGGCAATGCCCTCTATGCTGGCACAACCACATCACTCATCACCTGCGTGACCTCCACTGGCTCCCTGTCGAAAGAAGAATTACTTTCAAGCTGCTCACGCACGCCTACAAGGCCTTCCACAACATCGAACCTCAATACCTCAACGACCACCTCTTCTTCCACGCCCCCAAGATAAACCTCCGCTCAGTCTACCTCAACCTAGCCACCGTCCCAAGTTTCAACAGAACCAGAGCGGGTGGAAGGTCCTTCTCCTACCTCACAGCCAAGACCTGGAACAATCTCCCCCTTCACCTTTGGCAAAGCCCACACTGCACCACTTCTGGAAAAAACTCAAAACCTGGCTCTTCGAATGACCCCAACGGAGCTGCTCACACCGTCCGTTCAGCACCTGGAGACCCTAACTGGTGAGTAGTGCGCTCTACAAAACCCTGATTGAATGAATGAGCTCCGCTCACCCCCTGGAGCACCTTTCTTGTCCCAGAGATCAAAGGAATAACTGGGGAAAAATCTCTCCCAGACATATCTATTGCAGTAGGCATTCTTTAGTGCAGCAGCTGGAAGGTTCTCCTTTATTTTTATGTTCCACTTAGCTCTCTGCTCACTGTGAGTCATCCAGCAACACATAAAGGGTAAAAGCTGTGTCTGATTAATGATAACCTCTAAGCGGATTAAGTGATAACGGAGAGATATAACAGACCAGCTACAGGAGCATAGGCCTCATAGGTACCCAGATACACATGCAGATTAGGTTTAAGATGATCCATGAGTGGACTAAAACACACATTATCCAAAAGTCACCCTATTAAAACCAGTGGTGCAACATGATAAAGTGGTTCAAAAAGTAACAAAATAGCTGTGAACAAGCAAGACTATAGATGTGACACAAAAACAATGCATTCTCACACACTATTGACAAATTCTCACTGCATAAAATGATGCCTTCACCACCACAACCAAATATTCGTCTTGAAGCGGGTTCTGATTATCAAAAAGAATAGAGAGGCATTGGCAATCATGAACAGTTTAAGTTAAATTAAACAATAACAGTCGGGAATAGCAGCAACATATCTAACAGTAGTGTTCTGGAATTCAATTCGCATTAGCTACATGGCATGCTTTACACTGTACAGTCGGAGCAATAAAGTGAAGGACGCCTGCCTTTGGGCAGGAAATATTCATACAGTTGGTCATAAATTGCATGTTTAGATGCTTGATCCCACTATGAAAGAAGGGGCCATAAATACCAACTGGAGGTCATATTCTGATGTGGTCCAGGTGGCTGGGTGTGTCATGTGTGTCATCTAGGTGACTGTTACTACAAAGCATTGTTTGGGCTTTATCTGATGAATGCAACTGACCGGCTGATTTGGCATTGTGTCTTTGGCTTGAATGCAGGTCCTCTGCTGTGCATCCATTTTTCGTTTATGAGTTTATCCATTTGACTCATTTTTTTTAGGTATTACATCCTGGGGTCATCTGTAATTTACTGATGCAATCTTCCAGGTGTTTTTGAGGCTTGTTCCATATCTGGTGTCTCCATCATGGAAAGCACTAGTTGTGTACACAGGGCAGCCATGTTATGATGATCTGAGAAAGGGTCACTCTGAAACCTTAACAAGTGTTTTATGGTGAATTTGGGTAGCGCAGGCAAAAGTTGTTCTATGGTGTGCTGGACTCCTAAGAGTGGGACCTTTCGATAGATTCATCCAATGCTAACACTACCACAAACTCTATGCACAGATAGCTCTTGTTAAACAATTTCACTGCCAACCTCTGTGAATTGTGATATAGACGATCAAGATGTGGAACAATGTGAACTCCATACTCACATTGCAACTAAAACCAGCCTTGACCTGATCAAATAACCCAAACAGGCACAATCTCAGCAAGTACACAATAGCTTACCTGCCTCTGTTTCTGTCCAATTACCCAAGTCTGTAAAGGCTTACTCGAAAGAGATTGGGCTGAATTATCTGCCATCAAGCACTCACCTGTATTACATTGCTAGCCTGAGGTATACTGATTTGCCAAAAGCACCACTAGACCTGGGTGAAATTTTGCTACCACCATGAGCACATTTTGTGAAATGCAAATGATTACGCTATTATGACATGCTGCATTATTGAGATGTTTTTTGGGTAAAAATCCTACTGTAGGGACACAGGAACAATAGAAATAAACAGAACAGAAGTAAGTGTTCAAAAAGAATCACATCTGATTTTGTGCTATTGTATCGCTGGAAATGCATCCTTGCACCCATAATGGACCAGAAATTGAATTTCATGTTAAAAAATAGAACAGAATGCCGGCCCAACATTTTGTACAATTTTGCATACTTATTTGGTGTTTTGCATAGTTTCTGCAATGGAAATGTAATACATTTCACCAAAGGTTAGCCGCCACCTATCTCTATCACACCGTGCCATGTTTAAACTTTGGGCAGCACCAGCAAAACCATAAAATGACACATGTAGACATGTTGTGTGCTCTTTGTAAATCCCAACAGACTTTATTCATCAGTTACCATTCAGAGGTGCTAGCCAACAAGCAACTGCCACTTATCCTAGCTCCAACTCCGGAGCCTTAGCCTCATCACTCACAACTAGGTACACAACTGGAAGAATCAGACCCGTTGACTGAGAGATGCCTGTAGCACCAGCTCTTCTTCAGCCACAGCTCTCCATAAGGCAACATGAATTCAGATACTGCTGTGGAAATTTTTATTTTAGCAGCTCTTCTTATTCAAAAGAGAAAAACAATGCTGACCTTGAAAGCTGGAAACCTTGGTTCTAATCCTTGTTTTTACAGATGTCAAAACCAGTGTGCTTTTAGATAAATTATCCTTCCTCCATATGGTTTCAATTATTACTTTGTGTAATGTATTGCAACAATATACACTTCATTACTGTAGTTGAATGAGTAAAACATGTAATTACCAACTACACATTATGCTGTACAGCACTTACCCCTTTCCACCACAATCCATCCATTCTAATCACATCCTAGTTTCTTCTATGAATTGTCCTCACTGGATGGCACATACCATTTTGCTCTATGTACAGCAACTCATATTGGAAATTCACCTGCTTTAGACAATGAAAGTGTGGCTGTAAGTCATTCTGCTGCTTTTATTTGTTTTACTAGTAGTTATCATTATGAAGTAAAACAAGACATGGTTTGCGTCAAAAAAACAACACTTTCACATTGCATAGAGCATTGGTAAGCAGCTCAACAGGAATGTTGCTATATTTGATTACAGATCACTGGTTTGGAACACATTACAGGTATGAGTAACCAGCAGAAGGGCATTTCATGGAACAGATAACAACAAAACGGAAGGGTCAATAAGTACCAGGCCATAATACAGCCTCGGGAGGGACAGGGTTACACTACTCCATCTGGTAGGGGATAATCGAAAACAACTTAGGGGATAGGCAATGGATGGAGGTCCAGTACAATTGTCCCTGTCTTGTTGAAGAGTGAACCCCTTGTTCAAAGAGTTGTAGTCCTTTAAGCTTGGGTGGGTGGGGGGGTGAAGCAGGTATGTTCAATCGAAGAGAGGTAGTCAACTAACGACTGCTAGACACGCTTACATTTTTGATCAGTGTGCACCAGTTTGTGGGATAAATTGCTCCATTACAAGCACATGCCAAAGACGCATGAATCAAAGGGCTATAAGAGGGGTTGTTGGTTTCTTCAATGTGGGAGTGAAGAGCTGTTTTGCAGCACCTAACATGTGATTAATAATCCGCCAGTCTACATGGGTCATAAATTTACATTCCCAATGATTTCCTTCCAGTAAAAGGTAAGGAGCAGTGTTACATCAACATATAAGACCCTCCTGTCAGGGGCCCAGTGCATTGTAGTATATCAACCTGCTCCCCCCCCAACTCCCACCCCACTGTCCCTGGACCTGGTGACCACTAAAGAAGGCAAAAAAGACGGGAAAGAAAGGGCGGGAGGGAGATCTTGGTCTACCTCAGATGGTGCGGTGTCTAGCATTGTGATCTCTAAGTTGGGGCTACGTAGATCTCCCGGGACTCGGCAAGTCTCATGAGCCGTAAGTATTTGGGGCAAATAAGCTCCCTGAATTCCAAAGTCAGCAGGGTTGGTTAGGAAGGGCCCCCACAGATTAGAAAAGGAAGCACTTTGGTTGGCTAAGGAGAGAGTAAGGCGTTCCCTCCCTACCATATGCCAGAGCCGGTGCAACCATCCTAAGTGTGTGGGCAGCTGCACCGTGCCCCAGTGGGATAAGATGTTTTTCAGGGCCGTCCTTAGGGCCAAGCTGATCTGCCTGCTGTGCCTCAATCGACGGGGAAAGTGAGAGGGATGGGGAGGCCTAGAACTTTGAATGCTGAAAATCTGGGAAGTTCCGTGTCAAAATGAGTGTCAATATCTGTCAGTACCTGCTCCCAATATTGTTGTATTTTCGGGCAGTCCCATAGAATATGCAGCAGGGTGGCAGGGTGCCCGCACTGACTCCAAAACTCCAGTGAACTGGACAGGTATTAGTTGTGTAGTCGGAGGGGTGTGTAATACTAGTAAATAATTATTTTGGTAGCAGTTTCAATGCTAGCATATTGTGGGCAGTGTGTCTTGCTTGGTAGTGAATATCTCCCCTCTCTTTTACTATTAGTTCCCTATCTATCTCTGTCTCCCACTGAAGCTGGCTCTTGGGTTTAGGAATTTCCGTTGGTGAGCCTATTAGTCGATACAGTTCTGAGATCATGCATTTGTCAGGTGTCTTGGCTAGGTGCCAACGCTCAAAGGGAGTAAGTTGCCACTCGGCTCCGGTACAGACGGAGAGGTGCATTACCCAGTGGTAGATCTGCATATAGTGTCACTAGTCCAATTCTGGGAGCGCAAAGTCGGTACGCAGGGTCTCAAAAGGAAGAGGACTCTCCGCATCAAATAGGTGGCCCACTGACTTGCAGCATGACTGGTTCCATACCATAAATGTCGGGTCCTGTAAACCCAGTTAAAGTCTGGGTTTTTAACTATGGGTGTGTGAGGTGAAGAAAAAGATGTCAAGTCCCTCTGTGTCGCTAGCTCGTTCCATACCGCCAACAAATGCCTAGTTATAGGGGAGACTTATAGGGTTTTGCGGCTTGCTTGTTTAGGGAGAAAAGGGATGCTCCATAAGGCCTATCCGCCCGTGCCCCATCCATAAATAACCAACGCTTTTCAGAGTCTGTACGAGATCATTTAACAAAAACCCTGAGCTGGGTAGCTTGATAGTACCGTTGGAGGTCTGGGAGGCCCTGGCCACCCTCTGAAGGGGGTCTGTAGCTAAGGTCCTTATGGAGATGTGAACAGGATCTTGGGGAGGGTCATCATTTTAATTGCCGAGATTCACCCTAGCCAGGATAGAGAGTAGAACTGCCAGCGGTGCAGATTTGACTTGATCTACTCAGTCAGGGTCCAATAATTGAGGGCTACAGTCTCAGCAAGGGTAGGGGTGAGAAGGAGGCCAAGCTAGGGATGGATTTTGAAGTCGATTGGATAGGCAGTGTAGGACGTAGAGCTTCCAGAGTATGTGGGCAAAGAGTGAGATCGAGGGCCTGCAATTTATGTACATTTATCTTAAAACCCGACGCAAGGCCAAATGCTTCTAATTCAGCAAACATCGCAGGAAGGGAAGTTAATGGCTCCTCCAGGGACACTATGACATCATCTGCATATAAGCTAATAAGATGCAATCTCCTTCGAATTGGATTCCCTTTCTCTGCTGGTTGTTATGGGCTTTGTGGGCCATAGGTTCCATTTAGAGGGTGAACAACAGGGGGGACAGAAGACACCCCTTTCTCGTCCCTCTACTGATGCAGAATGGGGTGGAGAAGCATCCATTGACATGGACCACCACAATGGGCTGAGTATAGCCATTAAGAATCCACTTTTTAATTGGAATCTCCCAGGCCAAAATGAGCAAAATTTTCTGCAGGGTACGAACAGTGGACACTGTTGAATGCTTTCTCGGCATCAACAGATAGAAGCATTCTCTCTTGTTCATAAATCTGGGATTTATCGATTAGTTGTAAAACATGTCTGATGTTGTTGCTGCATTGCCTTTGGGGTACAAATGCCGCCTGATCAGGATCTATAAGACTCGGGAGTATGGGATTTAACCTGGCTGCAAGGATGCCTGTAAGGTCTATGTTTAGTAGTTTAGGAGTGTGGGTGGGACAGTCTCCATAAATCCGTCAGGCCCATGTCCCTCAACCAGGTTAGATCCACTAAAGGAATTACCCCAGTCTGTCCATGGCACAGCGCTGTTCTGTCTAGGTCATTAATAAACACAAGGTTCAAGTCTCTCCCCAACAGCAGCCGTCTGTCTTGTGTGCCCATAATCTTTGCCATCCCCTTGTGGAGAAAGTATTCATGCCCTTCATTTGGGGAGTATATGTTACCCACTGTGATGCTGATGGATCCCAAAGTTAAGGAATTTGCGAAGAGTCTACCCTTAATTTCTGCCTGCTTGGGACTCAACTTCCCCTTGACTGCCTGGTAGATCTTAATCGCTACCCCAGCTGACTTATACTGGAGGGATGAGAAATATTGATATGGGAAGGTCTTGGAATGAAGCCTGTGTTGGTCTTTAGGAAGGAGATGTGTCTCCTACAACAAGCATGTGAGCTCCTGAACTTTCCCGATAAGAAAGGAAAGAGCTCAGCTTCAGTGAGTGGTTAAGGCCTTTGACATTGAGGGTGAGTGTCCTTGATGTATTTGTCATGGTGGCTTACAGCAGAAGGCTGTGCTTGGTTTGGCCCTGCATTGTCTAGCCTTACCCCTGTGTTGGCTGTATACAAAAGTGATCCGGCTGGATATTGAAGGGTGGGGACTGGAGTTGCGAGTGTGTTTGGTCACCAGATCCAACATAAACCCCAAACAAAAAAGCCAAGTGGCCCAAATCAACATTAACAAGGTGTCCTTAGAACGTGAATCAGTCTCAATGGGATACTAAGTACAAAAAGGGAGTGTCAGTGGCCCGCTCCCTGCCCGGCTCCCTATAGGTGTAAAAGGGGGGAAGGAGCAGTGGATCCACAAATGATGTGCAAGCTTCTTGCATTATGTTGTCATCGGCACAGCTGGATCTCTGCCCAATGTAACAAGGAGCGCCTGTCATTCTCTAGCGATGGTCTCTGGGTCTGGGCGTAGGCCAGCCGGGGAGGACATCAAAACATCCTGACTACAGGTCTTCCCCACTCTCGTCTGCGAGGCCCCACTCAGGAATGTTCAGTCAGGGGTCTTTCAGGTCAAGTAGGTGGCACTCCAGGCGAAAGACAATTCTGAAGGGATGCCCCCATGAGTAGGGCACCCCTGTCTCTCGCATTTGCAAGGTGACCGACAGAAAGGCCTTTTGCTTCTGTAAGGGGGACACCGCCAAATCTTGGTACAGGACTGGAGACTCACCTTGGAATTGGAAGGGATGCTTCTCTCTAATGCGTTGTAGAATTTTCTCTTTCAGGGTAAAATCATGAACGCAGGTCAGGATATCTGCCAGGTGTGCAGCTGGAGACCTCCTGGGGCCAACCCTGTGGGCGTGATCAATCTTGATCTCTGTGCTGAGGGGAACCTCTATGATGGATCTGAATAGTTGCATCACAAATGCAGTAATGCCTGTTCCCTCCGCCCCAGACGCGATGCCTCAATTGCGTATATTGTTGCGCCGCTACCTGTTCTCCAGGTCCTTGGTGGGGGCTTGCAGGTCTAGGTGTTTCTGAGGTGGAGGATTTCCTGTTGGAGCTACTCAATTTATTCATCGTGCCCCTGTTCATGGTCCTCCAGCGTGGAGACTTGTTCACCCAGCTCGTCAATGTCCCGGCGGACCTTCTTAAGCTCCCCCGCCAGTTCAGCCTTGATGGACCGGCATCCTCCTGCAAGGAGGTGAACAGCTCCTCTAGATTGAAGCTGATAATTTTCCCCCTCTGCATGCGTGGAGTCTGTGAGCTCCTCCGTGGACATTGTTAAAGCGAGATCTCCCACCTGAGCCCCCGATTGCTTAAGGAGCATTTCTTTGACATTCCTGTCTCTCTTGCTTTTTACTGAGGCCATGATGGGAGGTAGAGGGAGGCCTCCTCTCCACCAACAAAAGTCAAAAGTCCATCACCTGGGGACAAGACAGCAGTGGAAAGTCTCCGGGTGACAGATCTTGGGCTCTGGGGAAGCAAAAAGTCAGGGCCTGTCAAGAACGGATCAAATCATTCTAGGTTGGAGGGTAGTCTGGCACGGGGCTTCTTGACCTCCTGCAGTGTAGTACTGGGGTGCTGGATGCTGCAGTATCTATTAGGAAGAAGGCGTGCGCAGGTGTGCTTGTGCCTGATGGGTTGCGCGGGCACTGAGGCCAGGGGCTGGTGTCTGCCACCCGGGCAGACTGGGCACCTGCATAGGCCATGTAAATATGGGTGAGCTGAAGCTGCTCAGTGAGTAGGGGTTGTGCTGTGGGTTCAGCTTGTGCTGACTCTGGGGAGCGTTCAACTACTCCCTCATATGGAGACGACAGGTTGAAGACAGTGGGGGGGGCCTGCGGGACACGAGATGGCCACCAACCCCCCTCTCTTACCTCCGAGTATGTAGCTGTCTCGTACTGGTGGGGGGTTGCCACCTCAGTCAACCTTGTCTGTGATCAGCACCGCTGCCCACATCTCCCCCTGTGTTCACTGCCCAGGCTGGGGAAGAGCAGTAGCAGGCCCCCTGGCTCTCCTTGTTGTTAGGCCGTGTCTTTGGGCCACAGGTCTCCTGAAGCATTGCTCTGGGTAGCTGCAGACCACCAATACATGGCGGGTCCCCGGACGTATGCGGCAGGGCCCCCAGCGTCTGAGGCAAGAAAGCCCGATTTTGTTCCCAGCCCTCTGTGTAGGTCAGGGGCAATGTTGCTGTGGGGTCGCAGACAGGGCGGGAGGCAGGTCTGCTAATCTCACTCCAGTGCGGAGTTCCTCCAGCTGGCTCACTTCCCAGGACCTGCTAGTCGAGAACTACTAACTGGGGTGCCCACGCCCGACCGTGTCTCCTCCAGCCCTCCAGTTCTCCAGTGGCAGTCCTGCACCTCAGGGTTCACTCAGCAGCAATCCAGTCACCACTCGGATGCAGATAGGCACTCAGACCCTTCTGGCCTGGGTCCAGTTCTGTAGAATAGCCGTTTAGGGTGTGTGCAACCCCTGACGGCCCAGCAGGACTCAGAGGCGCAGGCCGATGTTTGCCCAGTCTGCACCCGGTCTACCTGATCTTTCATCCGGGCTCGGACGGGCCAGAGGTGCTCTCGAGGCATGCCCCTCAATTTCAGGGGCACCGTGTTGTAACTGGAGGAGTGAATTCTCTATAAATGGGGCTATTGGCAGTGGGACCTAGCTGCGGGGAGCAGAGAGGGCCGATAGTGCGTCTCACCCATCCGCCATCTTCATCATGCCCCCCTCCACATCATTTGGTTATAAGGGAGTAAGACCATCAAATGTGCTGGATGTCACCTGGTGCCAGTCCACAGCATTAACATGTAGCAGGCGCCCAGGGAAAGATTGCATGCAGATGCATTGGAGTGTAATACCCGTGTACCATAATGTCTTGGGAATGTCACACCAGAGTGTTTCGCATTGCTTTTGCTAGATGTCCTTGGAGGTACCAGAGTGTCATTGCATTTAAATAGGGTGGATTAGGGCAGTGCTAAATGTTGGATGATTTGACACATTTTAGATATGAGACCCCTGGATCCATTAACGGCCCTGATTAGTTTCTCAAATGGTATGTAAGGCTGCACGGCTTCTTGAACGTTGAGGGGGTGGAGTGCCCAATCTCGCAGTTGACAGTATTGCTGACCGAAAGTTTCAGGGATCTTAAAATCCAGTTTGCATTGCTCAATGGGCTTAATGGTGCACCCATAAAGAGGTTGTGCAAGGTCCTACACTTATTAATTTCCCAAAGGTAAAAGGTGTGAGTTTGAAGGACTGGAGTGAAGTCCTGGTTTTGGGCAATCAGCGTGTTGGGAGACAGGAAAGTAGTGAGGCACCTTGCAAGTGCAAGTTTATTCCAGATCTCAAGAACTGTTTTAGTGGGGATAACAATGTATGTACTTCTAGGACTGGCATGTTTCAGGAGCCAGGCTAAATCCCACATAGGATGACAAGCCACTGGGAGGTCCATATGAAACCAGTGTTTGTTGCTTTTGCGAGTAACCTATTCAGAGATAAAGCAGAGTTGAGCCTCCCAGTAGTGTTTGAATAAGGAAGCAAGGAATTGGTGATCCTAGGTCGGTTGCCTACCAGATAAAAATGCCTATATCCTGTGGTAAGCACATGATGACGTCAGTGGGAATGGCTATGGCAGGGTTTTGAAAAGATATAGGGGCAGATTTACAAGCCCCTTGCGCCACTTTTGCGTCACTTTTTCCATGTTAAAAGTGACGCAAAAGTGGTGCAAGGGGCTTTTAAATCTGCCCCATAGTATTCTGGGAAGTAAATTCATCTTAAAAAAAATAATATGGCCCAGCCATGCGATGTGTAGTGGCTTCCATCGATGGAGGTCTTCTAAGATGGTTTGCCGCTACACTGGCCAGTTGGCCTGTGTCCAGGAATGTAATGTGTGTGCTATGTTAAGGCCTAGGTATCATATTTAGCGTGATGCCCATTGGAAGGGGGGGCAGAGATTGCAGCCTGGACAGTTCCTGCATAGGTAAAGTATGGTTCAGAGCATAGGATTTTGACATGTTTATTCTAAAGCACAACAAAGATTCAAAGGCTGTGAGGCATTGGAACGCAGCAGGTCTAGAGGTAGAGGGCCGTGTGAGAGTAAGTAACAGGTCATCCGCAAAGAAGCTGACTTTGTGGGATTGACAGCCGTAAAGGATACTAGTGATGGAAGCCGTTTAGTGGCTCGTGATGGCTAAAGGCTCCAGCACCATAACGATGAGCAGGGGTGATTGAATAAATGACAATTGATAAATACACGACATACTTTTTTGTTTTAATAATTTCTGTTTACAGGCAAGGTGCAACAACATACATTATGAATATAGTGCAGATGTCACAGTGCTGAATTAGTGAACACATATGCATAACGTATATACAAAAACACTCTACAGTCCTCAAGGGTTGAACAATAACTCCAGAATACTTTAATGAAGAAAACATATCTATGTGTAAACAATATCTCTTGGTGGTATGTAATCACCACACAACCAAAAGGGGGGAGTCATCTATGTCTTAACCCATAACAATTAATAGGTTCTCATCAGGACATTGCCATCTGACACACCATTAGGTTAGTGAGTAACTGGATGCTTCACCTAGTCATCATCTAAAAGGACAACTCATCAAGAATTCTTGAATAAAATGCCGTTACCAGTTTCCTGCACACACCAGCCAGTGTAACACTCCTAATGCACGGTCTTCTAGTCGGCTGTCGTGTGTCTTGAAACACCACCATCATTAAGATAGACTCTTCTGTAGGCCTTATTGCCAAACACCATAAATATAGAGCAGCCTGATAGCGCAGTCGAAACTAGTCCCAACACTGTTTACTGATATAAATTACAGTTAGAAGGTGCAAAATACATAACCTCCCTAGAGAAGCAGATACATTAAAATCCATCTCTTTTGGCCTCAGGGAACTCCTTGCTCCAAACGAGAGAAAAGAAAATGTTTCATCGCCGCTTAATAGCATAACTAATGCGCATAAGCGTTTTTAAGGGACCATTTAGTAAATGCTGTCAGAATAAGTTTAAAAACTAGATCACGTGTCAAACAGATGGATATTCTGGAATCCTTATTTTTGGTATTCTAGGACTGGGTAAAGATGTTATGTATTTTTAGTAACCCTGGGCGTAGTGGGCGTAGTGGGGCTACGTGGAGCATCGCGTAGTGTGGCCAAATCTACGCACACTGGCACGCTCCGCGTAGCCCCACTACGTGCCGCCCGCCTCCCGCCCACCCTCCTTTTAAAATGCCTAACCTGCAGTGCGGCGTCCCGGGGCTCCCTCTTCCTCGTTGACGGCAACTTCTTTTCACAAATGCGCATGCGCGGACGCCCACGCATGCGCATTTCTCGCCTACTTCGTAAACCGCGAAGCAGGCAGTGCTACGTACACTCCGTGGGCGAAGCGGAGTACTATGACCGGGGTTAATTTTTAGTCACTGGATTTTTCCTGTAATATAAGAAATAAACATGAAAACTCATGTTTATATGGTCTATCACACTACGATTGTCTCATTCTCAAAGCATCCCACATTAAAATAGTGTTAGGTCAGCATAGCATCATTCTGCTATTTCTGGTATTAGACTGAAGCTGAGCAAGCTTACCTGTGCTAATCTCATTGTACTTTGTGACACATTACACATTTGGCGGATTTTGGTGCAAGGGAACCAAAGGGTCAGAATCCGAGGCAAAGTACGCCTGCATTACAATTTTATAATTACGAGTTTTGTCCCTGGCATAAGGTCTGATGAGATCGGAGCAGGTGTAAGATGTCAGTGGAGGGCCGGTAGGAGTGGAAGAATGGGGTGGAGGGACAGTCCAGACTAGGAGTTTTACCAGATGCGGAACCACACCTGGTGAAACTAGGGGCCATATTTCTGACTGCATTTCTGTTGCTCTTGAACTTCGAAAAGTGGTGCGGAACAACGCAAATCTTAAGTCAGATGTTTGAAGTCATGCAAAACCACTTTTTCGAGCTTTGAGTGGCTCCAATAATCTGGAGAGGCAACGCAGCACAAATCACTGCATTGCGTTACTCTGCCCTTAGAAGGAATTTCATGGGCGTTGTGTGGGTGTTCCTAGCAAATCCCATAGGTTTTGATGCAGTCCCAGATTTACAAGACATTGTAAACCTGGGAATGTGACAAAAAGATATGCCTCACCAGGAGAGGAGTAACAAGGAGAAAAATCATTATTTCTCCTCTTTACTTCCTGTTGGACTTGGCCCTTTTTGCAGGGTCATCCCTAAAACTTTTTGCCTTTCTCCTAGCCTTTTTTCTGACATGGTGTTGGTGGTTTTAGGCCTCTGGGCACTTTAGCACTGCTGTCCAGTGTAAAGTGCATGTGCTCTCTGTGTTAAATATGGTAAGATTGGTCTACACCTAGTTGGCCGATTTAATTTACCTGTCAGTCCCTTGTAAAGTGGTATCTCATATACCCAGGGCTGGTAAATTAAATGCCACTGGTGGGCTTGCAGCGCTGATTGTGCCACCCACCAAAGTAGCCTTTCAAACCTATCTCAGGCCTCTGCTATTGCAGGGCCTGTGCGCGCAGTGTTAGTGTGTGCCATGTCCGTGACCCCCCCTTTTACTGCATATCAGTCCTGCCTAAGGTAGGCCCTAGCCAGCCCTATGGGCAGGGTCTATTGTGGGTAATAGATAGGACGTGTACGTTAAGTGTGTGACATGTCCTGGTAGTGACAAACTGGCATTTTGGTTTCTCACTACTGTGGGGCTGCCCTCCCATAGGAATGCATTGGGGATTCCCTGATAAGTGTTTCAGTGGTATCCCTGATATGAGAGGCGCAGCGTGGTCAACTTTGCATATCTTGATTTTGAGTGACAGGGGCTTTTGAGGTGTGTGTAGCTCGAGGAGGGGCAGGGTGAGTCAGCGCTAGGCTAAATGGGACATCTGCATTTGGAGTGGTGGGAAGAGAAGTCCCTGGTCCCTGAATAGAATGGTTTCTGCCCTAGCCCTTCCTAGTGCTGAGGAGAGTGCGTCTGTTTTTGATCTACAGCACTGGGCTGCGACGTGGGATTCCCTAGCATTTTTGGCGCTTCTGCAGCAGAGCGGGAGCCCACCCCGCACTGCCATTGCTGAAAGAGAGCGGGTGCCCACCCCGCTTTGCCACTGTTTTTGTGTGCTGCCGGTGGGTGCCCACCCGCATTTGAATTAATTTTATTGGCGGGAGTCCACCCCGCATTTTGCCACTTTCTGTGGGAGCCTACCCCGCATTCTGGTTATTTTACGGCGGGAGCCTACCCCGCACTTTTGCCCACCGAGAAGGAGACGCTAGGAAGCAACCGCCACGGCCCGAGCCAGAAGTCAGGCCGAGGTTGCCTGGCTGTGGACGTGGCGGCAGAGAGGAAGCAGGAAGGAGCCTTGCAGGCTCCACATCATAGTCCCGGGTGAAGGACTGGGTTATTCTTAAGACCCAGCGGTGCCAGGGAACAACACCTGAAACCTTCGTGGGTTACCTGTTCTGGCGTACCAAACACAGAGACACAGGACACTTCCAGCGACGTCAGAGATCAGCGTTTATTACTGCAGGGATACAGAGGTCACAAGAAGTACACAACGTGTAGGTTCTCGGAGACTGCTTCAAATTCGTAGAAGTGGATCGCTCCTTTTATACAGGTTTTGGCCATAGCACAGTATGGTGAACAAAGGTTACAACTCAGTTCCCACAATAAACTTCAAAAGGGTCGCATTCATGTTTCAAGAGGCCGGAACATAATTACAACAGTCCTGCCGGTTCCCAACTGTAAAAACATATCCCCTCCGCAATAAACACATTCCATCCTAACCATAAACGCATTAAGGAAGGACGGAAAACATAATACAAGGAAAGGACAAGGATGCACAACAGATTAGAAAAGAGGGTTGGGGCAATAAAGGAAACTCGATAGAGGGGTCAAAGACCTCGTGTCTAATGTATGCGTGGCTGAAACAATAGACCGGAGCGGCAAGATGAGCCTCGAGCGGGGCCATCTGCTTTAGTCGTGTCATTTCCCTCATCATAAAAGTCACCTCAAAGGAACACGTGTCCCTCGTGTAAGCTTGAGAGTTCCAGGGTCACGAAGCGGACAAGAAGCCCGTTCGCTGGCTACCTGAGGGCAAGAAACAAAATGGACGCTGTATCTAAAATGGAACCCGAGGGTTCGGATGAACGAACCCAAAAATGAGGTGAACCATACGCAGCTGTATAGCGAAACTTCGTACACCCACTATACTCGTCATTTGCGGTTCATAGATACCAAACTCATCCATATTCGTCACCACTCGAAAAGTGGCGTCCCGTCTCGCACGGAACCTCAGACGCTCCTTTTGCCCTCATGTAGGCAAGCACTAGTCAAGATCGGAATCTATATCAATATTCATCAGATCGTTCAGCTGCTGCTGGAACATCATTCTATCCATCAACGTCTCCTTGGTAACAGATGGCCGCCTTATACACGTCGCAGCACATAGGCCACATAAGGCAGGACCACACTGTACACAAAGACAACACGTGAACAGAAATGCTACAACAGCCCCTACGATCATTAGAATCTTCCAACCCCAGGTTGACATCAGGCCCCAAAACCATCCTAGGAGCGTCCAATTACCTTCGTCCACGTGTATGGACTCGGAAATCTTGTGCAACTTCGAGATGGCTTGGTAAACAGTTGGAGCATTGTCAGGAATAAAAATGCAACAACTCGAATGGATAATTTTACACACGCCCCCTCTATCTGCAAGAACAACGTCTAGAACCATACGGTTCTGCAACGTCATGAGTCTATCCGCCTGTAGTTCAGCTGTTAGATTACCAAGGGCATTTGCAGTAATATTAGCAGTCGACTCTACCACACGGGTCAACTGTCTTAGGTTCCTACTATTAACCATAGGTCCCCAAAACGGCAAGAAACCCTTAAAGAAGTCTCCTGCTTCTTGACCAGCAGTATCCTCTTTGCTAATGACGCCTCTCACGACTCTAGTTTTGTGGTAGTCCGAAGCAACTGTGAAGGTCGGAGGCAAAAGATTCGCAATATAACAGGTACCCGAAAAATCGCGGGGTAACCATGTATATGCGCGTTCATAACACACAAAATAGGTGCCCTTAGCAGTCAGAAAAACAGGGGAGGAGAGCATCGGTAGGACGTACGTTTCAGTGCAAGCACTGTTCCCAAGTTGTGCTCTCGGATTTCGACCCAAACCCTGCAAGCAGAAATTTCCAAGGTGCGGTACAATCCATATTGGGGACGAGCTCTTAAGTTGTCTATCACCCACTGACGTACTATACTCAGTCTCACTCAGGTCCTTATAGGCCTGCACTTCTTCATCTGGAATGAGTGATGCATCAAAAACATCTCTATCCAGATCTGCTATGGCTATCGCCAAAGGCTTGTGGTACGGCCCAGGACCAAAGTTGACAGACCGTGGCTCTCGACTGGGGTAAGAATCTAGTGCACTGCGAAACATAGTTTGGAATGCTCGAGCTGAACCCTGGGAGCTGTATGGAAGGACCAAATACGGAATACCCCTATCCATAGTGTGTGGCATTAACCCACACACCCAACAATTGGTAGTATTCACCACCAACTGATGCTGATGTAGGAGTTGAACAAAGGAATTATTCATGAATTCCGCACGTCTAACCTGCTCATGTTGAGGCAAAGGATGAAAGGAATGTGGGGAGACAGTGGTGAGGGAACTTAGGTTAAAAGAAGAGGTAGGTGAAACAGAAGGCAAGAACAACGATACTCCGAAATACACTCCACCCACCAATAACATAGATACAGTTAGGAACAATAGAAACACCTGAAACAGAAAACATTTTGTTTGTACAACCCTCCATAACTCTGATCTCTGCGCTAACACCCTTTCTTCGTCCACTAGCTTAGAGAATGCCATCCTCTACAAACCGTCCGTGACGTACTTGACGCACTTCGTTCTGAGTAGCGATTATCAATCCCCAGGAGTTCCCAGAGATCGACAAAAGTAACCAACCTAACGTCAGAAACCTGCTAAGCAGAAAGAAGTACCCGCACGGCCCTACGGTGACCCGGATGGCGAGGTTTCCTCGAAACGTTCACATTTATTACAAGTCTCTTAGCAGTGGAAAGCACAAAAACTCAGAAAGAAAGGATGTAATTGTTCATAATATTCGTGACGTTAAAGACCACTATACTGTCAATTTTTATTAGTCCTTGAACGAAGAAAGTATCGACTTCTTCCAGGTCGAGTTTGCTCTACGAACAATTGTTCAGATGGCGCAACAGTGTTCAATGAAACAGATGACGAGTCGGACCTTGGGTTCTCTGCTACTAATGACTCCACTTGTGGATCTGATAATGACGAATCCTCCTCCACAGGTTGAGCGTCGCTAAATGGCACAAAACGCAAAGGAGTCTCAGTTTCTGCGGCCGAAATCCCAGTTCTCACCCAACAGTCGGTTGGTAAGGGGATCGGTACCTTCTTTGTGTGGCTGGCATGAACCCAATTTTTCCGGCCCTCCAATCGAACCGCTGTCCTCGTCGTCAACAAGACTTGGTGGGGTCCGACGAATCTTGGCTCCAAATTACGCTTTCGACCAAAGTTTCGGGTAACCACCCAATCTCCTGGCCGGAGCTGGTGTCCAAGACCCTCTGTCTGCGCTGGTAGAGCTTCAAAGACCTGTTGATGAATTAACCGTAGTTTAGTGGTCAAATCATGCAAGTAATCAATCAACATTGGATATTCAAGACTATCAAAAGCCCTAGGTCTCGGGACCCCCCAAATATTCGCAGGGCGACCGAACACAATCTCATATGGGCTGAGCCCTACTCGAGAGTGTACAGTCGCTCTGGTCGATAGGAGAGCCAGAGGCAAGGCATCAGGCCATGACAGACCAGTTGTAGCTTGAACCTTAGCGAGTTTCAGCTTCAGGGTACCATTGTACCCTTCAACCAAACCCGCTGCCTGAGGATGATTAGCACTGTGGAATTTCTGCCGAATTCCAAGGCCCTTACACACACTCTGCATTACACTTCCCACAAACTCACTCCCATTATCCGACCACACAATCCGTGGCATTCCATACCTAGGAAAATATTCTTTCAACAGGATTTTCGCTGTGGACAGGGCAGTATTATCTTTAAGAGGATAGGCCTCGATCCATCTGGAGAACGCGCAAACCACAACCAAAACATACTTCAGATTATTGCATCTCTCCATATGGATGAAGTCCAGCTGGATAACCTCAAAGGGACAAGCAGGAGGAGCGAAATGACCAGGTGGAGTGGGGGTGCCTTTTCCGGGATTGTGCATCAAACACACCATACAATTCTTAACCACTCTTTCGGCACACTTAGCGATACCCTCATTCCTCCATACAGGAGACAAGAACTTACATATTCCTTTCGCACTAAAATGTTACAACCCATGAGCCATCGTCACAACAGCTAATACATACGCGTCTGGTAACATCCACCTCTGACATTCCGTCAGGTCAACCCAACATCCATGCATATCCAATTTCCCTGTACTTTCTTTCCACTTAGTCTTTTCGGCTTCAGTAGCTTCATTCTGAATCGCTTTCACACTTTCAACAGTATTTTCACACATACCAGTCTCCGTCGGCCACCTTACTGAACTCGTGACATACATTCGAGTTGCAAGATTCTTAGCCGTTTCCTTAGCAATCTCATCCGCAAATGCATTACCACGACCAACATCATCCGTCACTTTCCGATGTGCACTACATTTGACGATCGCCACTTGTTTAGGCAATGTAAGTGCATCCAAAAGATCATTCACGAGATGCCCGTGCTGGATCTTTGTACCATGCGATGTCATAAATCCTCTTTCTCTCCACAATCTTCCGAAATTGTGCGCAACACCAAACGCATACTGACTGTCAGTAAACACATTCACTCGCTTCCCCTTCGACAGAACACACGCTCTGGTCAATGCAATTAACTCTGCCGCTTGCGCGGAATTCTGGTTCAATCTCGCAGTTTCCACAACCGTACTCAACGTCACCACAGCATACGCAGTCGTCACATCGCCATTCGGCAATTTGAAGCAAGAGCCATCCACATACAAAGTACCATCAGGATCTGACAAAGGAGTGTTTTTCAGGTCCACACGACCTTTTGTTTCTTCCTCAGTCCGTAAATAACAATCATGGGGTAGCACATCATCTGATTCCATATTAATCGGCAACAATGTCGCCGGATTCAGTACATTACAACGCTTGATCTGTATATGACTTGCCAAAAGGGTCAGCTCGTACCCGGACAACCTTGCACTCGTCAGATGTTGAGTCTTTGTCCGATTCAAGAGCGTATCAACCGCATGCGGAACCATTACTATGAGCATATTGTCCATGACCAGACCTGCGGACTGCCGAATAGACGCCGCAGCTGCCGCTGTCGCCCTCAAGCAACTTGGCAACGCTCTAGCCACCGGGTCTAAAGTCGAGGAAAAATATGCACACGGACGCTGCTTATCACCAAATTGTTGTGTTAGAACACTCAACGCACAACCGTCCCTCTCATGGACGTATAATGTGAATGGCTTGCTGTAATCAGGAGTGCCTAACACAGGAGCCGAACACAGCGCATCACGTAGTTCAGAAAAACTTTTCTGACATTCCTCCGTCCAAGGCAAAGGAGTTGAAACGTCCTTGCACGTAAGAGCTACCAATGGCTTCGCTAACAGTGAAAAGTTCGGGATCCACTGTCTGCAGTATGACGTGATACCTAAAAAGGCACGCACATCTCTCTGAGTTGCTGGCACAGGCATTCGAGCAATTGCTGCAATTCGTTCAGGGGTCAACCTTCTTCCCGCCTTTGACAATAAGTGACCGAGATAGGTAACTTCTTGACAACAATATTGTAGTTTAGAAGGTGACACTTTATGATGTAATGCACAGAGATGCTGTAACAAAGACACTGTAGCGGCTCTACAGAGCTGTTCAGTGTCAGCAGCAACTAACAGATCATCAACGTACTGAATCAAGGCTGCACCAGCCGGTAACACAAACGCATCAAGCTGACTCTTAAGAGCTTGACTGTAGATTGATGGACTCTCACAGTAGCCCTGTGGAGCGCGTTTGAATCTGAAGCTACGACCACCTAATGAGAAACCAAACAAATCTCTGCTTTCCTCAGCAATTGGAATGCTAAAGAACACATTCTTCAGATCGATGACCGAGAACCATGATGCAGTGGCTGGAATCAGAGTCAGTAAAGCTGTAATATCTGGCACCACAGGAAACTGCGGAACAACGACTTTATTTACCTCCCGTAAGTCGATAACTAGACGATACACGGGAGGCTTGGAGGGATCCGTTCGCTTCAAAATAGGCAACACGGGACTATTGCACACATTACCTCGTGTCTCCTCAATAACATCCTTGCCGATCAGATCATAAATGATCGCTAATAGTGCCCTTTCACCATCAAGGGAAATACGGTACTGAGGTATACGCGGCAAACGCGCACCAACTTTTAGGTGGACAACATAAGGTGGTATATCCAACAGGCCCACGTCATTGGGACCTGTCGCCCACAAGGAGTCTGGGAGAGATCTCAATTCCGATGGGAGCTTGTCGATCGATAAATACATAGGGGAAATCACGCTCTTGCCCAACGTAAGCTCTACACCCGTAGGAGAACAGTACAAAGTCGCATGTAACCGTTTCAACAAATCTAAACCCAAAAGATTCTCACCACAACCAGTAGTCAAAATCAAAGGAGCTTCCAGCTCATGAGACCCAATTGTGAGGGGCAAAGGGCTAGAAACTGGATTGCTAACGGGGGCGCCAGAAAATCCAACGGAAACATTCGTTAAGCCAGACAAAGGCGCGCCAGGGAGTTTTGAATGCATGATGGAACTTTTTGCTGCACCAGTGTCCAACAGAAAAGGCTCAACAACGCCCATAGTGGCTACTGCAACATATGGCCCTCTCTGATCAACCGGAACTGATACTTCTCCCTTCCTTTGTCTATGGCTGTCCTAGTAGATACCGTCCGCATCAACATCACACTCAACATAACAATCATCTACATGATACTGTGTAGACCGGCCGGACGACGGTTCGCGCCGATCGAAACAATTTTGCGAATCCGAAGACGTCGCAAAGCGTTCGGCCTGATTCTGGGTAACTCGGCGACCTCTACCACGAGAAACCTGTTGAGGGCCACTACGACCTCCTCGAGCCGACACACCATTGTTCCTATCACGGAGAACCGGACAGTCAAACTTCAAATGGCCCTCCCCACGACAATATGCACATTGATTATATCCCAACACAAAGCGAGGCGCAGGCGAGGCATTTCGCGTCTGCGATCTAGAGAACTGTGATTGCGATCTGTTTGGCTGCTGTGTCTCACTGAAATTCGAATGCGGTGGATAGGCTTGCTGCAACAAGACCTTAGTTTTGAGATCCTTAGTTTTCTTTTCTGCACGCTCACTTTCCTCTTTTTCTCTATTCTCGTAATATTGGGCCGTAGCCAATATTTGGGCAGTGGTAGAAACAGCCCACGCACTCTCAGAATTCTTCAACTTGTTGCTAAGGTCGGGCAACAAATTCGATACAAACTTATCAACGAACAGCCGCTGACCACCCTCAGAACCCATGTCCTGACCGCTATGGTCAATGAACGCTTCCTCAAATCTTGTAAAGAAATCAGAAACACTTTCATCTCTCTTTTGCCTGCACGCTGATAATTTGTCCCAATTGACGCGCATCGCAGGCATAAGCGTTTTCATGAGGGTAATGATCCTCTGGGGCAAAGCCACAATAATCTGTTCGGGTTTAGCCCCACCGACCTGCCGGGCATCTGCCGCTGTAAGGGCAGCCCAGTCACCGCCTAACTCGGCTACGTGATTCTCGTGACGAATTTTCGCCCAAATCGGCTGAGGCACCACATTGCCAAACAACATATCAACATCGGCTAGGTTCATAACAGTAGCATCCACCAATTGGGACAGCTCCTTATAATAACCCGCAGGATTCTTACGGGGATCAGGTAAGGATTGCTTTACTTGCAAAACTTCTGATCGCTTCCAAGGGAGGTGTATCCACACTCTCTGGAAATGGCCTGGGACAGGAGGGTTAGCAGCAGCATCACCTGGCATCCACACCGGGGGAACTTCCCGCATAGGATATTGACCAGGTTGTGCCATCCATTCCGCGGTCGCGTCCTTAAACAGCGCACGTGGTTGCACTGTACATCGAAAGGATAACAAGCGTTCCAAAGCCTCTCGAACTTTGTCACCTACAATGACACCCGTGGCAAACCGAAGCTGTAGCTCGGAAACCTCAGGTGGTATATCATCAGCTATATCATCGTCCCACTCCTCTTTCAATGACTTACACAATTCTTCGAACACAAATCGTTGCGTGGGCACATTAAACTGAGAAAACGTTTCGAACACTACACGTGGGGTGTATTTAACAGGGTTACGAATCCATCTACGTGCAGTTTTCACCAACGATTCACGTTCCCTACCATCAGGAAGCTGGCTGCGTCTTTGAGCAACGTCTGAAAGAGTTGAACCAAGTATCGGCCCAAAGAGCGGAGAATAAAGAGAAGCAACAGTAGTCATGAGACGACTACGAACAGAAGGAGAAGAAGACGAAGATGCAGGCGTAGCAGCCATAGGGGTGGAAACAGTAGAAGTAGACGCAACAGCAGGAGTAGCAGGAACGACAAGCTGAGGGGGGACTTGGAAAGGCGCAGTAGGGAGAGAAGCCGGAACAAGAGGATGTACGATCTGTGGCCCAAGGGGATTCGGGAGTACGGGAGGAACGGCGGGCTGACCAGCAGCCGCCAAACCAGCGGGTTGAGGAAGAGGTGGACGAACGGGGCCCATAACATCGGGAGCATAGGGAGGTGGCGATTTCATAAGATAAGACAAAAGCGAATCTTCCACCGATTCTTCTCCTGCCTTATTGATCGTAGGAGGTAGCGCCGGATAACATTTGTCCACTGCCATGTGGTGAAGCCGAGCACTAACTTCCTGCTCTTTCTCATCTTTATCTAACTGATATTGTTCTGCATTGCGCATCACCGTAATAACACCTTCTCGTTTATTTTTCTTATTCTGTTTGATTTCTTTCTGTTTGGCCTCTTTCCGCCATAACCGGAAGGAATCAAACATGGCCGGCCTAGCTTTCTTTTTAAATAATTTAGCTTCCAAGTTATCTAAAATGGCAGTCTCGAAACTACCATGAGGTGGCCAACTAAGGACGCCATCCTTTTTAGTGTAACGAACCCAATATTCATTATATACGATAGGACCCACGCCATGGCGACTATAGAGCTCGTAAAGCGGAGTTCCAGCCGGAGGTATCGGACATGAATCCTCCAGCCGGGAATCCATGCTGCAACATTTAAGAAACCCAAACAAAGTACTACGGCCAGGCATCGTGCACACTAACCGAGTATACAAACTTCAAGGGCTATCGAATTACGATGTCCTCGCAAAAATGCAAGACCCTCGGTTTTTGGCAATTGCAATCGTCAAATAAAACCCAACAACTAAGAACCACGAATGCTATGGAACCATGCAAACAACAAAGCAACACTGGGAGCGACCCACAAATACTTAACTGAAAGAACAATGGCGTCACCAGGAAGGCCTGTTGATCGTCTCGCCGTACAAAGGACTACGCCAGGCGCCAAAACAGGTCGACAGTCAGGGCATCGGTCCGTCGCAGCCGTCAGGAGGCGGGGATCTTCGCGGGAAAGGACGTCGGGCCACTTATTTCGACAACTGGATCGATGAAGCGGGGTGCACCTTCCCTCGGAGATTTCACACGAAGTTCCTCACGATCGTCGGGCTTTGGACCGGTACCGTTGATGTCGCCCCACGTTGGGCGCCAACTGAAGGACTGGGTTATTCTTAAGACCCAGCGGTGCCAGGGAACAACACCTGAAACCTTCGTGGGTTACCTGTTCTGGCGTACCAAACACAGAGACACGGGACACTTCCAGCGACGTCAGAGATCAGCGTTTATTACTGCAGGGATACAGAGGTCACAAGAAGTACACAACGTGTAGGTTCTCGGAGACTGCTTCAAATTCGTAGAAGTGGATCGCTCCTTTTATACAGGTTTTGGCCATAGCACAGTATGGTGAACAAAGGTTACAACTCAGTTCCCACAATAAACTTCAAAAGGGTCGCATTCATGTTTCAAGAGGCCGGAACATAATTACAACAGTCCTGCCGGTTCCCAACTGTAAAAACATATCCCCTCCGCAATAAACACATTCCATCCTAACCATAAACGCATTAAGGAAGGACGGAAAACATAATACAAGGAAAGGACAAGGATGCACAACAGATTAGAAAAGAGGGTTGGGGCAATAAAGGAAACTCGATAGAGGGGTCAAAGACCTCGTGTCTAATGTATGCGTGGCTGAAACAATAGACCGGAGCGGCAAGATGAGCCTCGAGCGCCCTGCTTTAGTCGTGTCATTTCCCTCATCATAAAAGTCACCTCAAAGGAACACGTGTCCCTCGTGTAAGCTTGAGAGTTCCAGGGTCACGAAGCGGACAAGAAGCCCGTTCGCTGGCTACCTGAGGGCAAGAAACAAAATGGACGCTGTATCTAAAATGGAACCCGAGGGTTCGGATGAACGAACCCAAAAATGAGGCGAACCATACGCAGCTGTATAGCGAAACTTCGTACACCCACTATACTCGTCATTTGCGGTTCATAGATACCAAACTCATCCATATTCGTCACCACTCGAAAAGTGGCGTCCCGTCTCGCACGGAACCTCACGGGTCCCAGGAGGGGGCCCGGGTGAAGCCAAGATATCCTGTGAATACCCGCATGTTGCCTGGTGATTGACGAAAAAAAAGAAGGCAACAGAAGGGAGACTTCGCTCCGGGGCCCGCAAAACGCTGGAGGGGAGTCTAACCCTGTGAGGGGTAGCCAGTCGATGGAGATCTCGCTACGTGGAGATCAACCGGCCCGGCAGAAGGAGTAGAGCACATGGTGACCGGAACCCTACTACGCTGAGCAGCAGATGGCTGCGAACTGAACCGCTCCGCCCCCTGTGTGTGGTGAGTGGGACGGAGCGAGGGTGTTGCTGCGGCACTTTGGAGTCTCACGGAAGGGGGGAGCTCCCAGAGCACCGAGGAGGCATACTTTGGAGGGGACCAGGGAGAGTTGCACCCCTGCCCCTCCCTCGTATTACAGGCATTGTCTCTGCTGTAACTGCAGCCAAGGCGTTAGCGGAAGCCTCGTGAAGGAGCCAGGAGTTGGCAAAGCCCACACTTGGAAAGGGGCACTGCGGGGCGAGCCCAGGACAGGGCCCCTGCCTGATAGTGTCCTGATTTGGGGATGATAACACTGGGGGGTAACACACCTATTGAGGGGCTGAGGCTCCCAACGGGTGAACAGTAGTGAAGGGACCCTGAGGTATTTATAACACGTGACACCTATGTCCTACTGTAATGTATGTGCCCCCTTTGAGAGTGGGTACTTTGGTGCACTATTATTGATGATATGCATAACGCACTAGGCTAAGTACCCATGTGTGCAGAGATAATGGTGCGTTGCTCTGCTACTGATTATGTTGCACCTAATAAGCGGTGCCAGGTGCTGTTAAGATATACCACTGGATCCAAGATAGCCTGGCTGACGAGGGTTATGAACCCGAAACCGGTCCCAGGATGCTTGTTTCCGGTCCAGGGAAGAAATGGCTTGGCAGTTCGGGCTGACTGTTCCCATGAGGCACAGGTTCAGACTGATTTGCATATGGCTATGTCTGAACTGGGGTGGTGAAGTGAGCTAAAGAATGATGATGGATTAAACCCAGATCAGTTGACTGGAGGTGAGTGTTTGATTTGCTCAAGCGCTCTGTCCATCATCCCCTTTGGTATCGCTTTGTTCGCCCTAAGTTGGGGGTATGCCCAGACGTGAGTCCCTTGCTCACTTTACCACTGGATCCAAGATAGCCTGGCTGACGAGGGTTATGAACCCGAAACCGGTCCCAGGATGCTTGTTTCCGGTCCAGGGAAGACATGGCTTGGCAGTTCGGGCTGACTGTTCCCATGAGGCACAGGGTCAGACTGATTTGCATATGGCCATGTCTGAACTGGGGTGGTGGAGTGAGCTAAAGAATGATGATGGATTAAACCCAGATCAGTTAACTGGGGGTGAGTGTTTGATTTGCTCAAGCGCTCCGTCCATCATCCCCTTTGGTATCGCTGTTAAGATATATGCCTAAAGTGATTTATGCATGGTAGGTTTATGCTAAGGGCTTGTACCAGTGGTTACTGGTTGTGTTGTTACTTACCTGTCCTAATGGTTCTGACAGTGGCCCGATTGGTCCTGTCTTGTATATAATCCCTGTTAATATTGCCTAGTGCCAGTTGGCACAGTGTAAATGTGTGATTACATTTCTAATGTGTTTATGATAATACAAAGGCTATTTTTTTTTATATCTATCTAGAGAAGAGAGGGGGGGGGCAGGAGCTTGTTGTGGTCCAGTGCCTGTGTTCTGTGTATCAACTATGTCAATCAAATAAGGAGACACTGTTCCATTAGAGTAGAAAGGAGAAGAAAAAGGTATGTAAAGAGGGTCCTAGGCTAGACGAGACCTAAGTGTCGAGGGAAAAAGCAGGTCTTTTCTCTTGTTGCCCTCACACACCCCGAGAGATGTCATGCTTCATCATCAGGCATTTTGCTCCTCGTTGGGCCGGCGCTGCAATGCCCTACGGGTCCCCCGAAGGGTCACTTTGGCAGAGATCTTTTGAGAGAAAACGCTGTATGGTGCATGCGGGTGTGTGGTGTGGGTCCTAAAAACAATTGTGGTGCAGTGGTGTGTGCAACGTGATTTCTAAAAATGTCTAAGGGTTTCTCAAAGGAAATTTTTAATGAAAGGGGGTGGCACCCTTGACAGGTTAAAAAAACCTGTAGGTTGGATGTTACCTTGGTGGGCTTAATGTCCCAAAAGGTAACTACAGTGTGGTCAATGTGGTTGACATGTTTTGCGCCCCTGTGGTCCAACCAGATCCGTGGCGCTTCCTCAGGACCAAATGAAAATGTGGGGTGTGAGTGAATGTGATCTGAGGGATACTACCCTCAGTGTGTATCCGGGCGTTCAAGGCCTAAGTGACCCTGCTCTCTATACTGTTAGATTGAGATTGCTCCTGGATACTGCCTAGGTAGAAAATGACAACAAAAGAAAGGAGAAAAGGACAATGTGTCAAGGTTTTGTTGGGGCAGAGGAAAGTCGCCTTGCCCCGGAGTCTGTCCTCAAAACAAAAATGAATAGATAGAGCTGGGTACGAACCAGAGATGGACAGTAATCAAGAATCCTCCCAAGAGTAGGTATGACGCAGGGTCTCGACAACGAGCGAACAAAATGAGGCATGTCAGTCCAGTGGGCAAAGGCGCCCTGGTGTGTGCGGCCCCACCGTCACTCCTTGGAGTCACCTGCTAATCCCAGGATCTTCTTGTTAAGATACTGTCTACGTTTTACCCAGGAATATCACAATTGTATCACTGGTGAGTTAATGCGGCGTCTCAACAAGGGTGGAAGGAACGGATCATGGCAAGTCCACCCCTTTAGTGCCGCAGTGTCACAACACAGTAAACACACACCTTATTATCCCAGCACTCACCTAAAACTAGGGAGAAAGTTGCTCCATAGACTAGGGGACAAGCGCTCACACCTTCTTGGGCTGAATGAGAGGTAATAAAGACATAGTCATCCTAGTGAATATCAACAAACGACTTAATGCCGATCGTACGGTCTTCGTCTTAGTTACTCGAGCATCATGCCATATGCCACACTCAGCACGATTTTACTTACAGTTTTACTCGGTGTAGCTTCTAGTGCACCTACCCCAGCCGTCCTCCTGTCTGTAATGGAGCAGAATCACGGTACCGGCTTAATATATAGTCCCGCTGTGCTTCATTGTGGCGGTACCTCTTTCCGGTCCGGACGGCCCGTATCCGAAGCAGCTGTGTTCAAGGGTGCCATGGTGGTGAGGCATGCGCAATGGCCAGACATGCGATTACAGTGCATGCGTGTTCAGCGCATGAGTGCGTGTCATTTATTCTGATTACCGATTGATGTTTAGTTTCAGTTTGTGATGATAGCCAAAAGGGAAACGATGTAAAAGTGAGACGAGTGTGTGATGTGATCAGAGTCATGTATAGGACATAATCTCTGATCGTATGTAAGGCTTCAGGACTCCTGGTGTTGGTGGTTGGTAGTGCCACTAGCCACAGTCGAAAAAAGGTCATGTTTCTGGTCTCATTAAATGAGTCATCTTAAAAGTCATAATCACAGTAAGATGGATCGTGATGGTCCTCCCGTATAATTAAACACTCAAGTGATAGTGTTTTGTGTACGGTCTTGGTCAAATGGCATGGAGCTTATAGCAACTAGCTAACCTAAAAGTCATAATCACAGTCAGATGGATCGTGATGGTCACCCCATATACACTAAACTAATATTGTTGTGTATGGTCTTGGCCATCAGTCAAGGAGCCTATAGAGACTGGCTCACAGAGGTATCCCCCAATGTTATGTATGTTGTAGGGTACCCTCTGTGTTTGCTGGAGGAACAGGGTGTGGCTCATATAGAAGAATCAAAGTCAGTGACATGGATAAGCTGTGTCCCGAAGGAGCTGGGTAACATCACGGATACGTGCGGTTACAGTTCGGTCCATGGTATCTCATCATTAAGACCTTGTTCATGCGTTCGTAGACAGTGTACCCATCATTGTTCTTGGCGTGGTAAGGATGTATTGTTCCACAGCTGGTTACTCTCCAGTATTGTCCATTTAATGTCATCACATGAATGTCCTTTCTCAATGTAGTGATTGGTCAGTCTTGTGGCCGTTCTGCCCCATCTGATCGTGCTCCTGTGTTCACTGATCCTCGTTTTTACTTGTCGTGTAGTCATCCCAACGTATTGGATTGAACATGGGTAGGTGGTAAGGTAAACACAGTTTCTGGTGTTGCAATTCGTGTGTTTGCGCTGGGGTCTCGTCTAGCCTAGGACCCTCTTTACATACCTATTTTTTTATTTAAACTTGTGTGGAGTTTCTTTTGTAGTGTGCCTAGTGTGTTGCTGCTGTGTTTGTGTGTTGCTCAAACGCTTTACACATTGCCTCTGGGATAAGCCTGACTGCTCGTGCCAAGCTACCAAGGGGGTGGGCAGGGGTTATCATCAGTGTGTAACTCCCTTGCCCCGACTAGAGTGGTTGTTTCTGACTGGCTTAGGCGCAAGTCCTAGCCAACCAGAAATCCCATTTCTAACACTTCCTCTTTCTATGTGTGCAGAATTCTGCAGCACACATATATAGAGGAATATGCCGCTCAGGATTGTTTTTGTGCAGGAAGATGCCCCTTCCTGCACAAAAATAATCCTGCATGCAATGCAGGCACCCTTGCCATCATATTAGAGCGCTTTACATGAGCGCCAGTTGCATTACAAGGTCACATTCATTTTTTTATGTACAGGGTGATTAACTGATTTGCCCAGAATCACATGATGTTTAGCCAACGCTTAGACTCGAACCTGGTTCCCAAGTTCCAAAGCCGGCAACTTTGGCCGTAGCGCCTCATCCTCTCTAGGAAGATGCTAATGTTACTTGCCAAAATTATTCTCTTCCTCTATCAGCACTGTAAAAAGTAAATTACACTGCAGTGTCTCTAGACAAAGACATAATGAAGCTTTGCTTGCACAGGGCACAACTGCACAGAAAAGCGGTCTGCCCCAACCCTTGCATCTGGCTGTGTATTCTCTCTACATGGTGTACACGACCACTTCCTATCAGCTGAGGTCCAAGGAACAGTAATGCATTATGATACTGAAAACATTAAGCTACATTTCGTGTTTCAGCTTCTCCTTGGGCAGTGTTTCACAAATGATCACGTGGAAACGTGCTATCGCTCTATTCAGTGAATGCCAGCTGAGCTGAACAATAATAATCAGGCAGCCGGGCATGACGGGCATTTTGTTACCAACAGATGCAATAGTAAATGTGATCACCTCGGTGCCACAAAGGCTGAAGGCAATGCCCAGTAGGTTGACTCAGGAGAGTAGATCACATGAAGGAAAAGAAAAGCTCAGATCATGTATTTGTATTTCTGCACATTTTCATCCTTTTTACCCCTTCAAAATATTTATGTGAAGAGAAGATAACCGGAGGCAGTTAAAAAACATCTGTGAAATGTGGAATGCTGTAATATTTTGAGGGAGTAGCTGATGAGCTCCCAGCGGTTGGTATGACCTTGTCAAAACATATTTAGCATCCTATTGCTCCATTTCATTATTTAACAGTCGGGTTGCCTAATTTATTTATACATTTAGGGATTTGTGGATTGTTGCCTCCAATAATAAGTCAAATTTCTCCGTTGTGTTTGTTGTTTTCCTAAATTGCATTGAATAATTGCAGAAATTTTTATTTTTAATCAGTTCAATTTTCTGTGGAAACGTTTCCATTTATATTCATTTATGTTCATCAAAAAAGACTGTTACAGCACTTCAGAAAACCCAGAACAGGTTAAGATTGAGAGAGCCTATGAGAAACCAATGCAACGTGACTTGTGGATTAAATACGATTAGAAACCATATGCGTACAGATACAAAATTAATGAAATGTGTATATTTTTAACACAACCTTTGGTTCGTTTTTTGCATTTGGAACCAACCCTCCACTCAGAACTTGCACACAGCACCACTACCCCCAGAGCCAGAATTAAGGCTCAAGCTCGAGCTCCTGTTGCAACCTGAAGCCCATTAACGAGTCGAGTTTTCGTGTAGCTTCGACCTGCCATCTTGGCTCTACCTAGGATGTAGTTGGAGAGCAAGCCCTTCAACATTGGAGTCTCGGCATCCGCTCAACATCCTGTAATTCTGGTCAAATCACTGAAATCTTACAATGCCTAGATTAGAAAGAATGTGACCATGTCTAATGTAACTAGTGATCCAAAACCTTCAGGTTGAGTTTGCACTATATTTAAAAACTGCAAAAAAAAAGCACAAAGAGGTAAAGAATAAAGCCTTAACATGAAAAAGAGAGATAATTAGATATGCATATGGTAGCTGTTTTCTGCAAAGTGAAACCAGAAAACTGAATATACATGGCTTCCCCGTTTAAGCTGTGTTATTAAGAAACAATGGATCTCCACAAGGATCCCTTCCGACAGAACTGCCCACAAACAGCCCTCGGCAACTAGCACCTGCACATCAAGAAAGCTAAAAGGCAGCCTTCAAAGCCCGCTATGATACAGTGGCCAACCACACAAAAATAACGCTTTGAAAGAGTCAAGCAATTCTCCAACCCAGCAGCCACAGAGAACACAATTCACCCCTCCCAAGAACTCTGCGAAACCCTCTCGGACTACTTCCACAGCATGATTGCCACCATCTACAACAACTTCGACCACCAACCTACCACTCTCTGCAGCCTTGACCAACCTGGTGACACCAGCTGAATGATCACCACCTGGGCTCCGTTCACCACTCAGACCAGCATGGCAATCATGTTATCCCTCCACTCCGGGGTACTCACCGACACCTGCGCCCACCGTCTTTAAAACCTCGGATAGAACAGAATTAGCACAGAACTCACCTGCATCAACAACACCTCCATCACCATAGGAGCTTTCCTGGACAGATGTTAACATGCAGAGGTCAGACTCCTCAAAAAAAGAAAAACTCAGCCTACCACAGCAAACTAAAAAATTATCGACCAATATCCTTGCTCCCTGCCAAAGCACTCGAGAAGGCCATCAACCTACAGCTCATTGAATATCTGGAACACAACCTCCTACTTGACGTGTCCTAATCAGATTTCTGGGCCAACCAAAACACTAAGGGGGTGAATCTAATGGCGGGCGGATCTGGTGGCGATCCACCCACCATCAAAAGGTGATTTACCCCCGCCATATTATTTTTGCGGGGGTATTGCGGCAGACGGAAAGTCCTCCCGCCGCTTTTCCCCCAGTCGGCAATTGTTACGATTGTCGGCCGGGTGGAGCTGGGGCATAATATGGTGGCGGTGCCTGGAAGGCACCGCCATCCATATTATGATGCCGGGTTTATGAGGCCTTTCCATGGCGGTGATGCCACCATAGAAAGGCTGGCGGGGATGTGTGTTGGGGGCCCATTGCGTGCCCCCAGAGGGGTTTGGGGGGCACTTGGGGGGGACCCATGGTAAGCAGCACCTGCCGCAATGTCAAATATGCAGACTGCGACCGCCAGGGTGGTGGTTGCATGCTAATCGGGGGGTGCAGGACCGCTGCATATATCGTGGGCATTCCCAGCCCCGTGAGGATGGTGGGCCGACTGAAGTCCGTCCGCCATCCTAATGGGCCCCTAAGACTGCACTGATTGCTGTCACAGATGACACCAGACTACTCCTCAATTGCAGAGATCCTCCTAGATAGACATTGGGTCACTAGTTGGCAGTGGTTTGCACACTGTCCAAGTAGGGACCCTCACTCTAGTCAGGGTAAGGGAGTCACACAGCCAGGATCACCCCAACTCACCCATTTGGTAGATTGGCACGAGCAGTCAGACTTATCTGAGAGGCAATGTGTAAAGCATCTGTACATACACACACACAGTAGCACAGTCAAAACATTACAAAGGAAGTCCACACCAATTTGGAAAAATAGCCAATATTTTTCTGAATAAAACAAGAACAAACGGACAAAAATCTAATCAATACTTTGCAAAAAAACACTTATTTCAAGCAGGAATACCTTAATTCTCCTTTAGAATACTTAAGTACTCAGAAATGCATTAATAATGATGACTCTTGAAGCTAGTGAGCTTCTAGTAAAGCAATTATGGTATCTGTGAAATTAATGCAAGGAGCTCAAAAGAACACGTTGGAACCACTCAGCTTTGAAGTAAAAAAAATCAGTCTGTCCTTAAGTATTGCAGTTATCTCAGTCAGCAGTCAATGTTCGGCAAAGAACTTAGGGTGTCATTACGATAGCGGCGAAACCACCACCGGCAGCCTGCTGGTGGCGGTTTCACCGCCATCGTAAGGCACTTCTCCGCCCTCCAAATTACAATGGTGGGTGGTGTGCTGATGGATGCAAAGTCCGTCCACCACGGGTCCGCCATAGGCAATCGTCACTCTGCATCAACAATATGGTGGCGGTGCCTAGCAGGCACTGTCCGCCATATTATGATGCTGCCTCCCCACCAGCCGGTGTATGGCTGGAAAACCACCATTCACTGGCTGGCGGGGATTGCATTTGGGGGCCCATAGCGCGCCCCCCTTGTGTTGGGGGGAGGTGGGTGTGCACTGGGGGGGTACCATTTCCCTGCACCAGGTGGCAGGAACTGTGTGGTGCCTACCACTTAGTGCAGGGAAATGCAAACAGTGCATTTCGAACATTGCGGCGGGTGCTGCAGCTAGCAGCACCCTTGGCAATGTCAGAGATACACGATGCGACTGCCACAGTGGCAGGCGCATCATGATCTGATATGCGGGACCGCCACATTACAGGTGGCCGGCCCCAAGCCCCGGTACGTGCCATAGTAATGACCCGCTTAGTTCAGAACACAAATTGAGGGCACTCCCTTTAAGGGAGTTAAGGTAAATTCTCTCTGCCTCAGGGAGTGAGGGAGCTTTGAATCAGTCTCACAGGGCCCGGATGCCACCAGGTAACCCCCCATAACTGTCTGCAAGGACAGTCCATGTGCAATCCTGCTGATACAGTACTTGAAGTGGGATGCTACTGCTCTAGGTGTCAGCATGCCTGGCACACAGGACCTGCGTTGCAGAGTGTAGAGGCGGCTCAGGCACAGCCCCAGGTACATGGCTGGTCAGCAATTAGGCCTCACACATGGGGCCATTGGGGATTTTGGAGATTCACTCACATGTGTAGACGGAGCAGGGGCTCTGTCATGGTTAGTGGAATCACTGCAAATCTTCAGCCCAGGGGAACCTGGTGAAGGCATGCCCCACACGTTGAGGTCGCTAGGCAACCATTCAAATCTCTCGGTGCTTGACTGTGGCAGAGGTGCAAATCCTCAGTGCTTGGCCCAGACAGAGGTGCTCCTACCTGGTACTTGATAGAGCAGTGGTGATCACTTTACAGGGAGTACAGCTAGGGAAATACTATGTTCAGTAGTACGATCACCAAGGCTGGTTTGCACGGGGTCCTCGTGCTGATCACAGAGACGTCTTTTGTAGCCCTTAGGTGTTTTAACAGGAGGCAAACTTAACAAGCCTTTGGAGTTCCTTTATATACAAGTGGATGCAGAGGGCATGCTTTTTCCTCTCTCTGTGTAGAGGCAACAGGCCAAAACAGTGGTGTGGAGTGCAAAATGGCAGTTCTTCCTGGTCACACAGCAATCAGCTTGTAGCAAGACAACAGCAGAACAGTGGCAGCTCCTCCTGGTAGCTCAGCCCTTCGTAGTTGCAGAGTCTCCTCAATTCCCCAAAAGTTAACAGATTTTGGGGTAACAGAGATCCAATACCTATACCCCTTTCTGCCTTTGAAGTATGCAAACTTCATAGGAAGCCCTTGTAGTGCACAAGACACTGCCTTTTTCTGACATGGCTACAGACACACTAAAGGGGGTGGAGACAGCTTTGTGTGAGGGCAGGCACAGCACTCTTCAGGTGTCAGGGACAACTCCTCCCACCACTCTTGCTCAGGAAGGCCCATCAGTCTGGTGGTGGGCCATCAGGATATCAAAGGCACACCTCAGCTCCCTTTGTGTGACTGTTTAGAGTGAATACACAAGAGCTCAACTGTCAGCCAGCCCAGACAGGCAGAGGGACAGAATGGTTAAGCCATAAAATGTCCACTGTCTTAAAGATATTTCATGACTATCCCCATGTTACCTGATGAGGGAGATAGTTCTTGCAATAGTGAAAAACGAAATTAGGTGTATTTCACATTTAGGACATGTAAAACAAACCAGTACATGTCCTACCTTTTAAATTCACTACACAGTGCCCATGGAGCTACCTTGGGAATACTTTAGTTGTGCCTTACATGTAATAAAAGGGAAGGTTTGGGCCTGGCAAGTGGGTGAACTTGTGAGGTCGAAATGGCAGTTTAAAACTACTGCCTGAGATATGTTTGAAGGGCTACTCATGTGGGTGGCACAATCAGTGCTGCAGTCCTACTAGTAGCATTTGAGTCACAGGCCCTGGGCACACCTAGTGCCCTTTACTAGAGACTTTCTAGTAAATCAAATATGCCAATCATGGATAAACCACTCATCAATACAATGTACACAAGGAGCATATGCACTTCAGCACTGCTTAGCAGTGGTGAAGTGCCCAGAGTCCTAAAGCCAACAAGAACAGGTCAGAAAAAATAGGAGGAAGAAGGCTTCAATTTGGGGCTAACCCTACAAAAAGGGCCAGGTCCAACACAACCCCCTTCCAGCCTAAAGTCAGGATAGTAGACTAATCAATACCTTGATGGACTACCCTGCTTCTGGAGATAGGACATGGACCCTGGCCCGCAACAGCATGGGCACATTCCAGTTCCACGCCTCTCTGATCCCAGTTTGATCCATCTGTCCATACTATCAGGGCCCACTAAGATAACCCATGGGGGATTCTCCTCATCTGTGGATCTCAATCTATGCAGCACCTCACCTCATTTTGCTCACAGATGTATCCCAGTAGACAGACAGTACCACCATGGCCAGCACAGTGGTGTGGCCCATTTCACCCTCAGGGTGTGACTGTCCCTAACCCAAGGGAACCTCTGTCCACCGGGACAGCAATCCACAGTGGCCACTGACAGCTGTCAGTAGCAAGAGCCAGGCCCCAGGCCTTTCAGGGATGTTCAATTTCTGTGGTTTCTCAGAGTGAGGGATGGTAGTCCCAGGTGACTGGCACCCTCTGTCCACTCTCCCTCCATCCCACCAGTTATGGGGTGGTATCCTGAAACTGCTACTCCAGCCCAGGGTCTGTAACCTTAGGGTGAACAGGAGACAGAGGTGAATGCTCCCTCATCTGCCCCCCTTCTGTGGCCCCATACCCTCCTTGTGGGAATACTTCCCACAGAATCCCAAACTGTCAGGGCATTTGTGGCAAACGCCCTGCACAATTCTCCAACCAGTTCAGGGTTGCTATCCTGCAACTTGCCCCCTAATTCCCGGGTCTGTACCCTTAGGCTAATCCTGTGCCTGGCAAGCCAGGACCTCCAGGGGAGTATGCTTCCTCCCCCAAGTGAAACACATTCTTCATGTGTTGGGCGAGAGTCTGCCTGGCACTGGTGTTCTGATCCCCATCCATCTGACAGAGCATGAAGACCCCCCCAGACAATGAAATGTCCCCCCCCAGACACATGAAATGACCCAAAGATCAGCTGATGGTTAAAGCGTGATTGGGTTTGCATCGCAACGTTTGCAGGGAGTTGAGAGATCTTACTCTGCGATTGAGAAGGAGGCTTTGGGTTCCTGTTGGGCGAGTAATCATTTTAGATTCTATTTATGGGGATTGCCTTTCATTCTCAAGACAGATCACAAGCCTTTGGTGCACATTTTTAAAGGTGGAAAAGGTCTGGAAGGAAGCGTAACTCCACTAATTTCTAGATGGCTGTTGTCAATAATGGATTATCATTTTTCAATTGATTTTGTCAGAGGTAACAAAAATGTCATAGCTGATTGCTTGTCGTGCATGCCGATTGAGGTAGAAGAAGAAGATTCTTCATTAGTATCTGAAGTGGAATCTTTATGCATTATTAATGACTCAGATTTGGCCTTAAAGCAAGAAGAATGGAATGAAGCCTTAGATGGTGATAAGGAATACATGGAGCTTAAGGATGTAATGCGTGATGGTTGGAAAAACGCTCTAATTTCTTGCAGAGCTGCTTTTCCAGGGGTGGAGGTCACTCAATTATCTGTCCCCTGCGCAGTCCCTCGTCGCCATAAAAATGTAGTAACCACAGAGGCAGTGGTTAATGAATAAAGTCCTTTATTCGTGAGGATACAGCTTCACATGAGTAGAGAAACCTCCAGCTTCTTTAACTGTCTGTCTTCACAGAATCTTCCAGTGATGTCATTCCATGTCATGGAACGATATCACTGGGTTCTACAATGAAAGAATAAATTCTACAAAGTGTCATCACCAGGGCAATTTCTGGAACAAAACAATATGTTGGTATGTAGTTGTCTTTGATATGGACGTAGTGGGCACCAATCACTGTATTCAAAGTACAAATACAAGTCCTATCCTCATCTCTGACCACTAATGTTAGAAATGGGGTCTCTAGTTGGCAGTAGTGTGCACCCTCTCCAAGTAGGGACCCTCACTCTATTCAGGGTAAGGAAGTCACACAGCTAAGATAACCCCTGCTCACCCCCTTGGTAGCTTGGGACGAACAGTCAGGCTTATCTCAGAGGTAATGTCTAAAGCAGTTGTACATACACACACAGTAACACAGTGAAAATATTACAAAAGGAGTCCAACAGTTAAGATAGAAAGCCATTATTCATCTTAATAAAACAAGACCAAAATGAGAAAAATCCAATCAATACTTTACACAATACACTAATTTCAACCAAGAATGCCTATGTTGTACTGTAGAATACTTAAGCACTCAGGATGGCATGAATAACAAAGACTTTTGAAGCTAGTACGCTTCTTGTGAAGCAATTACAGTATCTGTGAAATCAATGCAAGGAAAGCAAAACAAGCACGCTGGAAAAGCACGGGTACAAAGGAAAAAAAACTGTCTGTCCTCAAGTATTGCAGTAATCTCAGCTAGCAGTGCTAATGCGTTTCAAAAGCAGTCAATGTGTCGCAAAGAATTTACTTCAGAGCACAAATTGCAGGGACTCCATTTAAGGGAGTTAAGGTAATGTCTTCCATTCCTCACCCTGGCCGTCTCCACCTCAGGGAGCCTGGAAGCTTTGATTCGGCCTTACTGAACCAGAATGCTACCTGTTAACCCACCATAACAATCCTCAAGGGCAGGCCACGCACACTCCCATTGGCACAGTACCTGAAATGGGAAGTTGCTGCTCTGGGCATCGGCGGGCCTTGCACTCGGGCCCACATTATAGAGTGTAGAGTCGTCCCTGGCATGACCCTCAGGTAGACAGCAGGTCGGCGATTGGGCCTTGCATACGGGGCCTGCGCGGAAAGGGATAATCACTCACATGTCAAGGTGGAGCTGGTGATGTGGCTCCTTCGAGGTCAGTGAAATGTCTTCAAATCTTCGGCCTTGGGTAACCTGGTGAAGGCATGCCTCACATGTTGAGGTTCATAGGCAACCACTCAAAGCTCTCAGCGCTTGACTGTGGCAGGGGCTCAAGTCCTTGGTGCTTGGCCCACACAGAGGTGCTCCTTCCTGGTACTCGGGAGAGCAGGGGCACTTGGGCAAGTGGAGGATGGTGACAGCAGGCCCACTGTAGGCAAAATGGTGATCTCTTTCCAGGTTGTACAGCAAGGGGCAAACTATGTCCATTGGGACGATCACCAAGGCTGGCTTGCACGGGGTGCTTGGGTTGAGCACAGAGACGTCTTTTGTGGCCCTGAAACATTTTAACAGGACGCACTATCAAACACACAATTTAAAAACCAACTTCACCAAAACATGCATTGAAAATTGGAAGTTCAAAGACCCCAAATTAACACTTTCAAGGCAATCCCCATGTTACCCTATGAGAGATATAGTCCTTGCAATAGGAACATTTTTTAGCAGTATTTCACTATTAGGACATGTAAAACACCAGCACATGTCCTACCTTTTAAATATACTTCGCCCTGCCCGTGGGGCTACCTTGGGCCTACCTTAGTGGTGCCTTACATGTAATAAAAGGGAAGGTTTGGGCCTTGCAAGTGGGTGCACATGTGAGGTCAAAATGGAAGTTTAAAACGGCACTAATACTGCACTAGTAGCATTTGAGTCACAGACCCTGGGCACACCTGGTGCAATTTTCTAGGGACTTTAGTAAATCAAATGTGCCAATCATTGATAAACCAATCACCAATACAATTTACACAGGAAGCATATGCACCTAAGCACTGGTTAGCAATGGTATAGTGCCCAAAGTCCTAAAGCCAACACAATAGGTCAGAAAAAATAGGAAGAAGGTGAAATGTTTGGGCATAACCCTGAAAAAAACAGCCAGGTGCAACACTCCTTCCCCTCTCTGCTGATTTCAACACTGTATCCCACCACACACTCATCAACAGATTCTACAACATCGGCATGAAGCAAAGCCCTTTGAAGTGGATCACCTCCTTCCTCACACGTTGCACCCACACCACTTAGATACTCCAGGGGTGACAGTGCTGCTCTATTCAAATGCAGATTGATTGATTATCATAGGCAAATATCTTATTGCACCAAACCTCACTTTTTTCATATTTGCGTATGAATGCACTTTCAAATATGTGAGTTCAGAAAACCAGCTGTACAAAAACCTATTGTGTTTGATTTAAAAGATTATAATTTTGCTCTATAATGATCTAGGCCACATAAAGAGTTCAAATGACAACTGTCTTGCCTCTTGGTTCACTAATCGCACTGTCCTCAGTGTGGGGATGGGCAGGAATGGTTTTAAGTTCATATTTAAAAATTATCACTTTTTATAAGTACTTCTCACTGCAGTGCTATAATTTAATTTAATGTATTGAAGCTTTCTCATGTTCAAGAAATACAATTATTTTGAATTTGGTAGATAGTTTATGATGTTTGTTAGATGATTTGATTAGCAAATATTTTCAGGGCTTAGCTGACACTCGGCTCTCCCTGTTCATTTCTTTGCTTGCCCACCTCTACTCCATGTCCCTTTGTCCCTTTAGAAAGCCTGGCCTTTGGCTAGAACTTACAATTAAGACCCTTCCCCAGGAGCCCAATGAGTTTCATGTAAACGTGCCAGTATAGTGGTGCTGCATGCAGGTTCTAAGTGGAGGGCTTCATGCAAATGGCACCAAAAAGTATTTTATAATATGCACCGCTACTTGAACCTGCCTATACAAACCATGTGAGGAGATGTAAAGGTCAGGGCCCACAGATTTTTAATTCCTCCAGTTTGCTTTTGTCAAATCCATTGAGAGCACCTTATTTCTAGGACTGTGATATAAAGGTTATGCAGTAGTGCAAAGTCGTAAGGTATTTTTTAAAACCCTCTGGTCCTTTACAAAGTGTGAAGCTTGTTATTATTATTTTTTTATATGAAGAGGGTCATTGTAAGCATCACTCTGTAGCTAAAAAAGATTCCTACTGCTGCAAGTGGCTTTGCAGGTCAGTAGGTGGTGTGATAATGCTAGGCAGGTGTCCCCCAGCCCTGCTGTGAAACCCCTCCTGCCTTCTTTTCCTCTGCACCCCTCACAAGGATGTACAGGGTAGGAGTGCACTATTCCAGTCATGAGGTATGGTGCACCAACCAAACTCTGACGTGCAGCTCACACCCAAAGAGGTCCGGCAACCTGCATTGTCCCCTGGAGCCCCCCCAAAACATGTTTCACCCATGTAAATCATGAAAGAGCAATGGACAAGTTATTATGCTATGCTTCACAGTGAACAACAGTGTTATATCCCACATGGAGGTTTGTGTCATGTAGAATGCTATTATGCTTGGAGTGTTATTGACAGGTTCAATTGATGTGGCTAGCACAGGAAGCGTTCATCTGATTGCCAGTTGGATCGCATCCGTCAGAGACTACAGTGTTGGCTTTGTGTCATCTAATCTGGAAATAAACTCGGCCAGACCTGCTTGCCTCTTATTTCACCATCAAACAAAATCACAACACGTTTTGCGTGGAACTTACTTAACCAGAACAAACAACCATTTAGGCATGCGAGCTTCTGTTACCAACTTTAAAATTCCTTGGAGTACATTTAATTGGAGAAAATACTGTACATGTACAGTAGTTTCGCCACAGCACACAAGAATTTGGGAAATTTCTGCTGACTTTGTGAAGTATAGAATTTCCTGTCTACAACATACTATGAAAACTGAGATAGTGGGAGAAAATGTCCACCACTTTTGGTTGTAAATTGGTAAGATTTCAAATCTTTGTGGACCTTGAGAATGTCTTCAATTGCCATTAGGGCAATGTTGATAATAAAGACAGATGTATCAAAATGGCTAGTCCACCTGAATATTAAAAAATATGTTTTTATCAAATAGTTTTTAGGTTGTTTTATTGTAGTCTATGATGTTTCCTTGTCATTATCTATGATGTGAAATGTTTTTAAGCTTTGTTTAAATGATTATGGTAATGTATATTTTTTGGATTGTTGAGAAATTTATAAAGATAGATTTTAAGATATATATTACTATTAGTGAATGTTAAATGTTTTATTTGGTATTTATTTAATTATTGTGTACTTGTTTAAATGTGCAATACATATTTAATGCATTGTTAATTTGTGCCATTTATTGGAGGACTGGGTGACTAGTGTTTGACATAAAATGTTTATAAATTGTTATGATTTTGAAAAATGTATTTTTTGCATTTTTAAATTGGTAATTATTTTATTATATATAATAATTTTTAAATATAAATCTATTTGTTTATAGTTTTCCTTTAAATATTTTAAACAGTTTTTATAGGTTGTATGGTGTTTTGAATATTTTAGGTGAGTTGCGTTATTTTTAAAACATTTTTTAGTGTTAATTGTTCAATATGTTAAATTTGTAAAATTTCACAATTATAATCTATTTTTTGTGGTACAATTCTTTTCACTATCATAAAAGAATTTATTACGTTTCTTTTAGGTTTGTGTGCTTTATGGCGAGTTTGATGAATACTTATTATTTCAATGATCTGTACTGATATTTCTGCAATATGTTACTTTTCTTTTAGGTTTGTGTGCTCTATGGAGAGTTTGATGAATACTTATTAGTTCAATGATTTTTATTGATATTTCTGCAATATGTTTAACAGGTACATATAATGTTCAGTGTATTGAATCCAAAGCAATCATGTTCTACAATGCTTGACTAGATTTAGGGGTATATTCACAAGAACGTGTGATAACTACCGCAAGAGTAGCGTAACGCAACTTTCAATATCGCAGCCCATCGTGGGAAAATAACCCCCAGATCAACGTGGAATTCACAACAAGGCAGTACCATGCGTTAGACACCAGATAACGCGTCAAATGACAGCGTCAAAATCAACACCACGCCGCAAAAATACGAAACGCGACCGCGGAAATTCATGCGATGAGGTAAATCGTGGCACAAAAAGGAGCGAAAAACCGCCACAGGCCTGCAAATCACACACGTCTTGCGGGAAAATTCACCATAGAAACCACAGAAACAACACACCAGAAACAAGCCTAAGCATGGAGCAACCCTGACCCAGCGCAGAGGGCAACGTGAACCCCACAACCCCCACAGACCACCAGCAAGGAACAATGGGAACGGGGAAGGCCAACGAGAAAAGGGAGAGGAAGACGTGATGCAGACCGCAGGAAAACAAAACCAGCATCACGGAGCTGACAGAACACTACCAGCAACTGACCCACAAGCAGACTACCATGAATGCAGCCGGAGTGTTGAGGAGGCCAACGGAGGAGGCCATGAAGCGGCGGCAGGACATGACAACCTAAACCAGGGACAATCCCCCTGCCGACAGGAAGGCAGCAACAGTGACAGGAGGTGGCAGTCCAGCGCCACAGGAGGAGCTGGAGGAAACCCAGGCCACAGTCATCAGTGTGGAGACGGTGCAAGGAGGAGGGAGTACGGACACAGCTCGGGAGGACCTGACAACCTCAACAGCGAAAGTAACGGACAGGGACTGGGTGGCCGGGGGGTAGATGGGCACAATGACAAACATGCACAATGAGGCGTAGCACACTGCACACCCACAATTACCCAGGATCATGTCCCACATCCCCTTGCCACACTGCAGCACACACATAGCAAGAACAGCACACCCACATCGACGACAACGTGGTACAATGCGCATAGCCAACACTGCAGAACAGAGGACACAACTGTCTCTGCACATGCACAGAAACATGCCTACTACATCTGACAGAGCAGGACACTGTGAAATTGAAATGTACGCGTACAACCTCACATCCGTCATGTAGTCCAAATCTACACTGTCCCGCAGAAGAATCCAGCACCTCACAAATAGTCACAATGTACATTGTCAAACAGTCTGCATGTAAACCAGATCAATGCGCGAACATACATGTCAACACAATGTCAACATGCATCTCCCCTTCACATTGAAGAGGGGCACACAACTTATCCAGTAGAGCACAGAAGACAACACATCTGTGATGCCGGAGAGGACCACCACACCTTCGACACCGACGCCCTACAACAGCCCATGGATATCCCATGCAAACAGCCACCAGGACCAGGGCAGACAAGCTACTTAGAGTAGAACACAGCCCCTGCAACAGACCACACAGCAGGAAGCACATGCAAGCACATGCAAGCACAGCTGGCCCATGACACCTCACCCACCCACACATGGCATCCAAATGCAATGTGTCAGCACGCCAAAAGGAGGTGGCTGAACAGGTGTGGGTGGAGTCCCAACCCATGAAAGGCGAACTAGATCAAATACGTTGGTGTCTATTACCCAACAGGGACCACCTACACCCCACAAAGGAGACCCACACTGCCATAGAGACACATGCAGATGCACATTCACAGTACACAACCACACCCAGGGGGCACGCACACGTTGGCCCTGCCTACGATGGCCCTGGCCACTCCCCTTATGAATTGAGTGGGTGACGACATAGCTACATGTCCAAGCACCAACCCGCTGCCTGCGGTGACATGTCTGCATCCAATGTACACAGCACACTGTAATGTCCTTGGGCCCAGGGCCCTCATACATACAACAAGACCACAGGACACATGTAGATATCATGTCGAACTGGCTACGGGCACGTGCGCCCGGCCCCTTTATTGGCAGGGCCACATTTACAGTGACGCCTGTGCTGGATGTGTGTGGGGTGAGTGTAAGCCAGTCCACACGGAATGCTTGGTGCTGGCAACAACTTGAACGTTCGACACCAGTGCAACGGAAACAGAAAACACATGCATAAGAGAGTCAACTACACAGCAACATGGTAGGAGCCGGAGTAAGGACAGAGGTCTCCCAATATTCAGTCAGGAGGTTCTGTGAGTTGCAGTGCACTGAGGTAGGGGCACTAGAGATGAGCGCGCTCATGTGAAGGAATTGCTAGCATTGTGTCCCTTCGGGTTAGTACTGATGCAGATGCAGTGGGGTGTGTTACATCTGCATCAACTTCCTCATCAACATCCGAGGTCTCCCACACTGCCTGACAGTTGCGTACGCAGTCCACAGCGCAATACCCAGTAATGGTTCCGTGTGTGTGTGGCTTAACTACCACCACCAGTCTGCATTCCTGCCTTGGGGATGTTGCCTCCTGCCATTCCATTGTCTGTGCCATCTCCCGTACGCACACTTGACACATCTTCCCCATCATATTCCCAGGTCTTTCCAACTGCATGAGGTGACATAGCTGCCCAACATCTCCACTGCACAAAACGTAATCACTAACGGACACTGGCTTGCGGTGCACTGAGTCAATGGCACCTGGAGTGCTGAGCAGGGTATCAGGCCGATGATGGCATCCACGACAGGTCTGAGCAACTCCGTAGGTCTGTCAGGACAAATGTATCAACTCTGGCAGATGGCGGTTGGAGGTGGTCCTTGCGGTGGTGGCGTGTGCCTCCTGCGGTGATGCCACGTCCGGGCCGGTCAGGACTCAATTTGGTGTGTGAGCCCTGGTGGGACGCTGTTGGGCCTGGAGGCTGCGTACAGTGCAGAGCCACAGAGAAATGGTGTTGATGACCCCAAGGCCAACGCTTTAGGGGCCATCCAATATCTCAGAAGAAGGGGTCCCGGACCTGACAAGTACAGAGTTAGTGGCTCCTGATGCACAGTGCCCGGCAGAAGCGCCCAGCCACGGGACGGTGACTTGCGGTGCAGTCAGATGGGCCATGCAACCTGAGCGGGTCACCATCAATGTCCGAGGTGTATGTTGCAGAGGGTTTCAGGGGACAGTGGATGGTGTCCTCCAGGGCATGACGCCGAAAGCATGATTTTATCTTGAAGCAGCAAATGGAGTGGAATGGGACAGCCTCGTTGCCACCACCAACTTGGTATCAGCTACATGAGAATGAAAACTGCCCCCTAGTTCATAGACTCAGACACCACCAAAGTTCGACCAGAGAGTGTCCATGATTGTCAGTGAATAGACTTAGTGGCACCGGGGCTGAGAGGGGATGCTGTCTGCTATGATGCCGGTTCGCTGATATGAACTCAGCCATTGCAAAATGAAGAGTCTATGACCTACTGGACCGCAATATACGCCGGAGGCAGCTGTTAGCAGTGGCCCACAGCCAGGTGTCATTGGCTGGCAAGGCACAGAGTTAGTGACACAAGGGCAGTTGTCGGTAGTGTTCGATCACCTCCATAACGATGATCTTGTTCTTTCTGGACTGCAATGCGTCATTCTCTTACGCCTCTCCGTGTGTGCGATGACATGTATTCTGCCTTTTGAATAACTGACGTTCATTTCCAAATCTGTGACCCACTTGTGCGCAACGTAGGCCGAGGGCAGTAGTCCGCGTAGGGCCACAGACACGTATGGTTGTGATGCCATGCACAGACTTATTGGCTCCACATTGAAGTGAGTATAGTGACTTGTCCTATGCCTTAAATGGTGTTCACTGCCATGGTGTAATCAAGACTCAGTTCCAAATGTGTGACCTACCTGACTGTGGTGTAGGCTTGAGGCAGCGGTCAGCACGGGCCATTCACCGAGTGTCGCCGGCATAGGTTGGATGGCCCCACCGGCCTGCGTAGTTCAGGTTCAGTGGTACCAGGTGTCACCGGTTGGCGTTGAACAGGGTTAGTGGCAACACATGTCGCCGGCTGGCGTTGAACAGGGTTAGAGGCACCATGTGTCGCAAGAAGCCCATATGGAACTATGCCTCACTGATCGGGTGGGGCCTGGTGCTGTTGCCGCTGGCCCGGATTTGGGGTCCCTGCCATTCATGACTCAGGACACAGTTTCACACATGGGACCTACTGGGCCGAGGAGTAGGCCTGAGGTGGCAGTAAAGTACATCAAAGAAGAAGGACTAAAGCGGGCCCGTGTTGTAGAGGGCGTGATGGTCTGAGGAGACTGTAAGGTTGCGGGACTCGGGCCTGGAGTTTGCGCGGGAAGGTGGTGGGCCCTCCCTGACACACGCCAGTGTTGGCAGGTGATCAGTGAGGCCTGGCTGTGCAGGAGTGGGCCTGAGTCGTTCGTGGTCCAGCATGCCGGGGTCCGGCAGCCGCACAGCATCGCAGGCAGCTCTGCTCTGGAGGATGGCGTCAGCCTCATGGCGAGGTGAGAGGCACCGCCCTGGCAGAGACGTTTGGCCTTCTGGAAGAGGACCATGCCCAGGGCTACGTGCTTTTTATTTACACACCTACGCTGGCGTGGTGTACGCTGGGCCATCCCACTCCGGTCATGCTTCGGGGGGCGTAACAGGCAAGATTTCAGTGAGGTCCCCCACTGGCTGTGGTGAGATGGTTGTGTCCACTATGCACTACACTACATTCACCAGAGGTGTATGTCGCCATGGATATGGGTGTGTGCTGCATACTGCGGTCTTTCCAGCACATCTCCACCATTCTTGGCATTGTGTGCTTTTCCAATCATGGTACTACTGCATCCTTCACACATGCCTGTTTGCCACCTCACCCCGCATTCAGCTGTTGTGTGGCTGAGGTGCCATGCCGTTGATGGCTCATGTTCACTGCTTGGCCAGGTAACCATTGTGAGTTGTTCTTTTGTGTCTGGTGGGTGGGCATGTTGTTTTGCATGTTAGTTGTGATTTTGTGACGTGTGCATTGCCCGAGTTGTGATGTGCATGGTTGTGGAGTTGAGGTAAGTGGGGTGTTCATTAGGAACTTGCCAAGGGGTTGTGCATTTCCCTTGGTGCCATCCTGGGGACGCTGGTTGCTGATGGACTGTTGGAGGATGGAGGAATCATGCACACTGGCTGTGTATTTGAAGGCGACATTGTTGGAGGTACCACGGTGTTCTGTTGTTGCCTGCACATTGGGGTGGGATGTGTGCTTTCTGTTGCGGTGATTGTGTGCTGTGTCATCAGGGGGCACAGGTGGGACATGTGTGCTGTGGATTGCCCCCAACACGTGCGTGCATCCTGCTATCGCGTATGGCCAGACAAACAGACAGACAAAACCACTTTAGTCGATTAATTAAAATCATAAAAGTACAATGCATGAAAACACTAATAGAAAAAATTTGTTATTCTAAATACAAATGGGCAGTAAAAAATAAAGTAAAATATCATAAATAATCTAATATACATCATGATATCAAAATCCCGGTTAAAAACAGTTCCAGTTAAATTCATTCAACATTAACCATGGGCAATATTCTTTTTCTTCGACGGACAGCAGCAACAAGGAAACTGGCGACACAAAAAATATTCCTTACATCATCTAACAGTTGGAGAAACAATAGGGCTGGTCCAACCTGAGAAAAGCCCTTTTCCCTCAAAAGAGGGACTAAAAACCTCCTCCGTATATCATGATAAAAATCACAGAACATAATAAAGTGCAAAGTGTCCTGAGGTGAAAAGTTGTCACACTGGCACGGGCCTATCTCCTCTATTTTACACCAGCCAGAAAAATTGCCCTGCGTGAGGTGAATTAAATTAAAACGGAATCTAGTCAGGAGCCAACGATGATAAGGTTTGGTCACAATTCTCAGGTAGGGCTCAATCAATGGGGAGGAGATTGTTAAATAATGAGCCTTAACCAAAGATTTTTGTAACTCTAGTTGCTCCCGTTCCAACAATAATTAATTAATAAAATGTGTTTTCACCCAGTTTATATCTTCTTTTTTAATCCCTGCTGGGGTGTTATAGATTTCAGGACGCCCTAGCTTATAAAACATGCACTTTAAATAAGACAGCCACGGAATGCTACTGGCTTTATCCAGGGCAACACAGTCCTGTAAAATCTTGTGATTCAGAGTCAGCTCAGGATTGAGCCATGTTTTAATCCAACAAACTAAGGGAGCCAATCTCAGTGTGTCAGTCACATACCCCAACCCCCATTCCTGATGGATAGAGAAAGTTGGGGTTGATTGGGGCACAGACAAAAGGGTGCGTAAAAAATTATTTTCCGCCAGCTGCACCCCTGTCAATTGTTTGTAGCCCCAGATAGCAGCACCATATGTAGCAATAGCCAGACATTTAGATCAATAAATAGCAAGAATTGCTTCAAAGGGTCTAGCTCCTAGCCGCTTTGAAAACCCCAATAATGCTGATGTCGATCTGACTACTGCATTTTTCTTAGCTTTAAATTGGGGGACCCAGGAGCATCTATCATCAAACAGGACCCCCAAATACGTAAAAGAGGACAGTTTAGATACCTCAGCTCCGTTACAAAAGAAAGTTCTAGCTTTCCTGGGTCTTTGTCCCATTGTCATAACATGTGATTTAGACATATTCACCACAAGGTCCAAGGATTTCATATGGGCGCCAAATGCATCCAGAAGTCTCTGAAGCCCTATAGCAGTCCGTGATAGCAACACGGCATCGTCCGCATATAAAAGGACCGGGACAGTCTTGTTCCCCATACGAGGGATGTCCAAGCTGGCCTTGTCCAAAGTTTTATCTAGTGCATTAATGTAAAGAGTAAAAAGTAACGGCGCCATAATGCACCCCTGGCGGACTCCTCTGGCCGACTTAAAATATCTGGTGCATTTGCCATCCCGGGTAACTCTAACTGCAGCTGAAAGATCCTGGTGTAAATCTGCTAAAAAATATACCAGGCACGGATCAATGCCCATATCAAGTAAAATGGACCACAGCTTCGATCTGTTAACCAGATCGAATGCCGAGGTGAGGTCCATAAAAGCCATTTGCAAGGAACCTTTTTTTGGTATAGTATATTTACCTGCCAGTAAATACAGATTGAGGCACTGATCCATGGTACCTCTTCCTTTCCTGAAACCATATTGGAGATTGGATAAGACACCGTTATCATTGACCCAATCTGTGAGTTTAGCCAAAATCACTTTACCCAAAATCTTTACGGCAGAGTCAATCAATGATATAGGCCTGTAGCACCGTGGGTCCCCTCTCTGGCCTTTTTTGAAAACTGGTATAATAATAGACCGTGTCCAGGATTCAGGAAACCCCTGAGCTACTGATGCATTAAAAACATTTGCTAACATTTTGGCCCAGAATTTAGGTTCACCTTTATACAGGTCTGCAGGGACACAGTCAGGACCCAGGGCCTTATTGGTGGAAGTCTCTAATATTGCCTTTTCAATATCCCCCTCTTTAAAAACCAGCAAAGGGAGACCCCCATTTATATCTAAAACTGGAAAGGGATCCTGGATCTCACTTGATCCATAAATGATCTCAAAGTGCTCTAACCACTGCTCTTCTGGGATGTTAGTTTCCAGACTATCGTTCCCTAGTCCCGAAAAAAAGGGGGTATTGACAATAGCCCAGAATTTAGAGCTATCCTTTATGACTTCTACAGACATGAATGCATTTTAGGCCTCTGATTCAATTTCACTTTTGCGGGTGTGTATCATTAGCTTATAATGCTTCCTGAGGCTGGCTATCTGCTTACTATCTCTTGGTGTTTTTTTCAGGGCTTGTATTAAATTTTGATGGGCCCTGGAACAATTTGCATCAAACCACCTTTCACCGAGATTAGGTTTTAATTTCATTGGGACAGTCAAATCCATTGCTACCTGCTCACAAATACCTTCAAAGGCTGTAATGACCTCAGCTTTTGGTGAAGTGAAATCTGTACATTTTGCGATATCATTTTCGGCCTTCAAGCATAGATTAACAAAAAAAGATTCTGGGATTACCATTGACCATTTGAGCCTTCTCCCCTGGTCATATGTTACCACCCGGTTAGTTTCCGAGTTCCCACCCGGTGAACACAGAAGGCCCAGGTCTTTGTGCAACTCCAGGATTACTGGGTTATGATCGCTAAAAGCGGACAGGCTTGCATTGTAGAACACTACACTAGATAGCATGGAGGGAGACAAAAATATGTAATAAATGATTGTATCCCGACCCTTGGCCTTAAATGTCTCAACCCGCTCTGATGGATCATTAAAACCGGGTTCAAAGAGGTCAGCTCCAGCAAGAAAATCCTCCAAAGCCTCCCCATGTTGTGTGTGCTCAAAGTGCGGTGGTACCGAATAATCAGGGCCCATTTCATCATCAACACAACAATTCATGACACAGGGATGAATATTAAAATCGCCCATAAGTATAATTTGGAAAAAAGTGGATTGCTTCGCCCTGTAAATTTCTACAAAACTTTTTTTAAAGGATAAGTGTTCATTCCTAAACTCACACTCCCCTGAATTATAAAAATTAATTAATAATATTTTAGACAAGTTGGTTGTGGTTAATTCCACTATCAGACAATTATGGGAACTTACTTCAATCAACTTTGTGGAGCCTTTTAACTTTAGAGAAAATAGGAGCGCCAAGCCCCCCTTGGCTCTACCTGCCGTAGTAGAACATGCAGGTAAATAAAATGTTTTAAACCCATCCAACCAAAAGTTGCTCTCCCTCTCCCACGTTTCCTGGAGAGCAATAAGATCGTATTTTTTTATAAAGTCTAGCCATCTGGGGTTGTCCCTTTTAGATTTAAGACCCGCAATGTTCCAACTGATGATCTTGCAGTTTTGGGGGGCATCCAAATCTTTGGACTCTAGGTTAGAAACAGAATTCAGAGAACGATCAGGTAGTAAGTATAGTCAATCGTTCTCCTCTAACTGGGATAATGAAGAGAATCTGTTTGATAAGAATATACCCCCACATTCAAGACCTATATTCCCAGGGGGTATTTGCGGGCTAGTTTATCTTTAATTCTCGTGCTTTCTGAGCAGCCCTCCAAATTTTTGGTTTCAATATAACATTGGGAGGGCTGATATTGCCTCCTCGAATGTGCCTCAGGATAATTTTTAACGTATACATTTGGTCGGTTTACTGGGGGATAGAAGAAACCCAAAGGCAGAGCTCTAATACCCCCCTTCCCTTTCCCAAGTCCGAGGCATCCCAAAACAATCTATCAGCTACATGTCTACTGCTGAAGTTAACAACAATACAGTCTCCATCCACTTGTTTGGGACAATTGCCCACCCACTCCACCCTCCTGGCCATTATAATGCTAGGAGAAATCTCTGTCTTTCCAGTACAGTACTGATCACACCATTTTTTAGCTTTTACTATCAAGTCCAGGGTGGACTCGTTATCGTCTATACCAAGTGGTGGTACCCCAACAAGAACTGCGACCAGGGGACCAGCTTCTGGGGGGAGATTAAGAATACCATTTTTTGATCTAACAAGCCTCTCCTGTGAGAGTAAAGGCCTATTGGTGACCAAAGTCTGTGCATTTACTGTCAGATCCCTAAGACACCCAATAGTACGGCCATGATGATCCTTCCTCTCAAAGGTGCCCTGGTGTACCACACGTTTCCCCAAGGAACCAGAGACTAATAGGGGATGTGATTGACCATCTGTAGAAACTATATCTGAGCGTAACCTGGGTTCTAATTGGGCTTTTGGTGCGATAGTTACATCAGGGGTAGCCAATAACGGTTTTATGGTTGTTAAAAAAGAATCAATACGTTCACATTTTTCCAAAATTCCAGTAACACAAGTATTCAAAGTATCTATAAGGTCTTTAGCTATGCTAGTGAGAGCAAGTTCCAGCCGTGATGTAAACATCTCCTCGACTAGATCCCGTACAGGTTGGTCAATATGCTCACTCACAGCATTCGCTTGAATTGAGTTGCTTTTGTTTAGACTTCTGGGTCGTTTACAAGATTTTCTACGGGTTCTCTTTTTACCACTGGGACCCCGAGTCGGACCTTTTGCAACCTCCTCCAGGATCGGCAAAGGCTCATCAGAAACAACAACCATATCCCCCGACGGGACAGCAGCCCCAGTTGGGGAAGACAACGCAACTAGTGGTGTAGTTATCAAGCCCAGAGGATCCAGGGGAATGGAGGTATTTATCACAGGGTCAGATCTAATGTTCCGCTCATCTGAGTCATCCCTTGTGCCCAGGCCCAGCTCTTTTCTGCATTAGCAATTTCCTTGTTCAGGGCCCCTACCGCCGAGGTTAAATAAGATATATTAGATGCTGACTTTCTAGGCATCTTAGCTTTTAGCCCGCTCTGTGCTTGACTACATGGTTGCCTCCGCTTACCCATTGCTGATGTTAGAGGGGTGGCCCGACCCGGCCTCCTCCGGTCACAGACGGGCAAGGACGGGCCCGGGCGCGTCCCTCGAAGCGGGAGCCGGGATGCTCTTTAAGCGCCTCCTGGCGTGAGGTCAGCCCAGCTGGTGGAGCCCAAGAAGAGTCTGGGAGCTGTAGTCTCCCCGGTGGCGTCGGTGTCGCGGTGTTGCGCGGTTCCCGCGAAGCGGGAGCCGCGATGCTCTTTAAGCGCCTCCTGGCGTGAGGTCAGCCCAGCTGGTGGAGCCCAAGAGGAGTCTGGGAGCTGTAGTCTCCCCGGTGGCGTCGGTGTCGCAGTGTTGCGTATGGTCTTTGCTTGGTCTGCAGCATGATCTGCGCATTGTGTTGGACGTATGGGGACTGGGGTACCAGGGTGATGGTGATATCCAGGACAGGTGTGAGGGACTTGGATGTTGCTGGCAGTGAGACTCCTCCGACTCTGGCGGCTGTTGGTTGGGGGTGCCAGGGGCCAACAGGTGCAGCCAAGCCAGCAGCTTGGTGTGGGGTGGGATGTTGGTTGTCCGCTGTGTTGGTGCCGTAGGCCTGTTGGGCGATGATGGTCGGGATGCGTGGGATGGTTGTCCCTTTCAGCCTGTGGTGGATGTTGACATTGTCAGAGGTTGGGTCTGTGAGGCTGGTGCGCTTCCTGGGGGTCCACTGTCTTGTCTGCACTGCGACCGTGGTGGTCCGGGGGGTATGCCGGGTGTGGGTTGTGGTCCTGGGGTGGTGTCAGTGGGTGTTGTGGCCCTCTTGGGTGTCCGGGCCGCATGATGGGTGGCTCCATGGCATCTGTTGCCCTTTCAATGTGGCCCTGGGCTGTGCTCCCTTTTGTTGTGCAGGCTGGCGTCTGACTTTACATCAGGTCTGAGCAGGTGTAGATTTCCTGGTGCTAATGCGCCTTTTCGCCTGTTTTGTATTTTTATCGCATTTCTGTCTGGTCGTTGAGAATGTTGAGGTGTGATGTTGTCACGGCTTTTGGCATGGGAACGCCCACTCTGCATCTCATTAGCGATAGTTGTGGGGGGCCTCTGTGGCGATGTTTTTTTGCAGCGGCTATCGTGGGTAAACTGGTGCTGTGGGCTGTTAACACCAGCTTGTGAATGGGGCGATAGATTTATCGCAACTTTGGCTGCGATAAAGTGCCATTGACTCCGCAATAGTTTCTTGTGAATATGCCCTTTAGAGTAGTAAATCAGGCCCCCAATTGTATGTACATTCACCAATAGACTGGAGATTAAATAGTAATGCAGGCCTCCTTAGTGTGTGCACTTGCCCAGAGTTTGTAAGACTGGAGTTAGAATACTAAATCTGACCCCTGCCAGCATGAATATACTTTTCCCATGTTTGTCAGCCTAAATAGTAGATTTTACCTCTTCCATCCCCCAAATATAAGAATACCTCAATGTTTGTTAGACTATAGTTAGAAGAGTTACTCTAACACCAAACATATGTAGCTTCCCAATACGTGTTGGTCTGGTGCTACAATAGTAAAACTCCATTGTTTGTTATGCTGGAGTTAGGATAGTAAATCTAATTATTCTGCCCCAATGTGTGCACTTTCCCCAATGTTTGTTGGGCTTGATTATAAAAGTAAACATGCCCCCCCTCAATGTATACACTTTTTCTAATATTTGTTACACTGGAGTTTGAATAGTAAATCAAACCCCACTCTCCTCAGTGTTTGTTAGAGTGGAGTTAAATAGCAAATCTGATCTCACCCCATACCCCCTGAAAAACCTGTCCAATTTCTGCAGCTACTTTAAATGACTTTATACTAAATTCTTTAAAGACATTTTGAGAATATTTAATTTAAAGATGTAAAAATGTTTTAATAATTAATTTTTTTTATTTGCCATATGTTAAATAAAAAATTATTATTTGTATGTTTTGTATTTTGCCTATTATGCAAGTATATTAAATGTTGTTACCTACCATTAAATACATAGATTAATTTATAAAAAAATCAATACAATGTCTATATTTTGGACCACAATACTATGGTAGTCAATATTTTTAGACAATATTTGTGCATAAACTCAGTCATTTTGTAGTAGATATTTTTGTATCACAATATGTTTGTGGTAAAAAATGTGTCATACACCCACTAAAATAAAACAGCCATTTTGGGGAGGAAACTTCTTTGACTAGATGATTACACATATGGTACATATATAGTAAATATTAGAAACTTGGTTATAGATTGTTTCTGATAAATGCCTTATGAGCTATACCTCTGAGATACCCTAACTTCTTCAATAAAATGTCTTATAATGAGATTTGTATTCTGCCAGTTCTCTCTTCACTTAAATGTGGGAGGTTGAAAGGAGCAAGCTGAACATGATGAGCTGAGGATATTTATTGTGGTTTTTGTTTAGCATTCTGCCTATGACGTCTACTTCAAATCATCCCACCAGAAGAATTTTAAGGGATCTTAATATTCACTTTATGACCAACCTTGAAAATGCATTTCAACACTAGAAACCAGAAGAGTTTAACATGAACTTGGGAAATTGTTACGTTACTATGTTCAATCTATATTAAGTAGTTTTTATAGAGTGATATCTTTATACCTGTGTGCAGTATAGCGAATATGAATGTTAATAAGCCAAGAGATTGTTTAGTAGCTGGTACAATCTGGTTGCTATGTAATTATTGCCAGCGTTGTGATATTTTGTGCTGTAACAATGGAAGGCATGATAGTGATTAAGCTGACGATTTGATGTATGTAAATTAACTACAAAAGTAACACATTGGAATTGATATATAACTTGAATAATAGTATTATCCATTTGTAATATTAGTTGAATATGAATTGTGCATACATTTCATGGTTTATAACTATTATTAAGGGCGATGCAGACATTCATACAAGAATTACCAGCTTTATCTCTTTTATTGTCTATGAATGAACTGCACATGAGTTAGTTATGTATTGAAAGCATACTGGTTTCTGTGAGAGAAATGTTTGAAGCAGTTTGTCATTTAATGAAAGGTTTGTAGAGTAAGACATTCTGAAGATTCATTATGCAGAATGTTTCTAAGGTGTGAAAACTGTGCTGAATGGTGCATCACTGACAGTATGGACAGATATTGTGAACTTTAGTGAAGCATACTGGTTCTATTCTGCCAGTTGCTGGCAGCAGAAGGCAATGTCTGGTTTGCAATAGTTGTGGATACTGAGGATGGGTGTTTTGCATTGGGTCCCTAACGATTCTTGTGAATTTCTCTCGCTGTGAATGCCCATGCTGTTGAAACCACTTCCCTCCAGATAATGTTTAATGTTGCCCTCCTGTGTGTTACTTTTAGGTAGAACATTGGGGTGCTGCTCTGGGACTACTCAGCCTTGCAGGCTCCTGGTCACTAAGGGCCAGATTTTGCATTGACTTACCCCATGCAAAGGGTGTAAGGGTGATGCAAATCGCAATGAGATATATCAAGCCTTGCAAAACGACCTTGCATGGCCCTGCATGGTTTGATAAATCTAGACTAATGCAAGCCAGCGCTAATCGCTGCATTGCGTTACTCTGAGGTAGAGAGGCATTCCATGGGTGGAGCCCCACCCCCCCCCATGCAACCACCCATTGATTTTGGTGCGGTTCCATATTTACCATGAGTGGTAGACCTGGGAGTGTGTCAAAATGCTACACCTCCTCAGGTGAGGCACAACGAGAAGAAACATCTTTATTTCTCCTTGCTTTTTCCTCTTTCTACCTGTGCTGCATTCAGCAGCACACATAGGAAGAGGAAAACGCCTCTCAGGATTAATTTTGTGCAACTAAATCCTGCCTACAACACAGGTACATTTGCACCAAGGAACAAGGGTGACTATGATGGTGCTAGGCAGCCAACAGATCACCAGTGCTAATAAAGAACAGGAATGTGCATTATAATTGTAAATATGGTGCATTCCTACCCTTTCACTCTGCGCAGTACAACAAGGTGACTTGTTGAGTTTCTGTTGCATTGTATTGTGTTACGCTGCATGAAAGAATGATAAATGTGCCCCTATATTTTTCACTTACCTCCGGTTTCCTTAGCCTGTGTCATCAAGTGGTCCTGTTTGCTTACTCACACCGATCACCAAGGAACTAGTTATCAACAAGCTTGGCCTTTGGATTTGCCGCCTGATACTGGTGCTCAAATCAATTTTTAGCAGAGTTATTGGTCATGTCTTCTCTTCCTGCAATCCTGCATGCTACCACTTTCTTCCATTCTAGTTATTAGGTATTTTGTTAGGTCATATTGTCTTTCTTTTTTCCTGCCCTCATGTATTCTTTTTCGGTTTGTGTTATTTAGTTATTTGATTTCATAAGATTTTGTAAATTGCTTAGGTGAATGCACTATACAAATTTATCAAATAGATACATTTGTAATTAATTGACGAGCTTTACACTTGTTTTGTTTTCTGGAATAATGCAATCAGGTTTGCTGCGATTAATGAGTTCTATTTCACTGCAACAACCTCTAAAATGTTGGGATCCTAGATTTAAAGGTTTTAATCTGTGTAGACAATTCAGAACTTTCAACAGCAACAGATTGAACTTCTTGAGAACAGTGAAACGAAACGATAACCATAGTGGTCAAATTATGATTCCAGTTTCCTACAGTGTATGAATCTTAGACTGTATAGATAGACTGCATAAAATGGTACTTAAATCACAGTTTTCTATGCTAGTATGCTAATTGCCCCTAATAAATGAACACAGTTATTGCCATGAAACTGCACTGGTAGAGGCAGTAGCACCCACAGTGAACAGTTAAATACGTTGATTTTCTTCTCAAGAGAAGATTATTGCCATGGCCTTGGTAATTTCAGTGTGTAGCTTCAGAGGGGTGTTTGGGGAGTTACAACCCCCTAATAAATGTTGTTTCTTGTAATAGTTGGGTACAAAGTGGTTTCAGTTGGGTATGGTGAGGTGTCTGTCTGATTTCACCATGCATTTTTACATACATATGGACAAAAATGAACACACACACTCTCCCTCTCTGTTTTGAAAATCTTCAAAAATTATGATTATCCTACAAAATGCTGTGTTTTCTCTCTCTTAGCACCCCTACCAATCCACATTCATGACACTTTCCACTGCCCCTTAACCCCCCCCCAATCAAACTGATCATGCTATGCCCCAGCATAATTTCCCACAAGTTTAACTCATTTCTTCAGAAACCTGGGATTTTCTTTAAAAACAATCCTTTATTCCATTTGTTGAAGTACTTTCTATTACAAACACATCCAACAACAGCCATTGTACTTTGTTACTCCAACTGGAACATGTGCAAGGCAATATATTATTACAAACATTCCTAGGGCAACTTTGTGTACAATATAGTCTAAATTAAATACAGTTTATTCATTTCATTTAACAATGGACTCATTGCACCTAAATCCAAATCATCCTGCTCAAATATAAAGTGCACAAAGCCTGTGTAGACAGTCACTAACAACATCATATATTATACAGCAAAATGGCCGCATAATATATTGCCATCTTTGCCACCGCTCTCCCCGAATAATATGTAGACATAACAGTATCCACATTACTGGCTCATTATCCAAACTCACACTCATGTGGTTTTTAAATTATGCAATAATTATTCCAATCTTACACCTGTGCTGACCAGGAGTGGGCTATTTCTCCAGTATTGCATTTGTGGAGTACCTGTTACCAAATGCATTTCGGGTCTGATGACCCTTCTTCAGGGGTCTCCGAGAAATGAAAATATGAAAACCTATCTGCACCGAAGTTGGTCTCATCTCTATGTCAATTAAAATGTTGAGTGTGAAGTGATCCTATAAATCTCAAAGGGTGACTTTGTACTCAAAACAATTCAGAACCAGTCCCAAAAATATGTGTGCAAAACTTCAAATCGACCCTGTGCAAAAAAATCATGTACAAAACCATAGCAAGTACTCCACAATATATACAAGCTTATAAAAAACAACCGGTTGCATTATTTCAGAGACCAGAAACATGTACTTGTTTTAGATAACCGATTTTAACGTGCATAACAGCGTCATTTTCTAGAAAACAAGTTCCCTGTAATAATTTCATGCTGGGTCATTTGTGTGCATTATGTGCTTACATTAAGGAGTTACTGCGTGCGTTCCTGGCCCAGCTCCCCAGAATATTGGCTCCCGTACTGATGGGCTTGGTATTGTTGGGAGGGGACTTTAATTGTGTCACTGATGTTAGTTTGGACAGGTCGCACCCACCTCTCCTAGATGCGCCAACACATAAAATAACAGGAGCCCGGCGAAGCTGGCAACAGAGGTGGGGATAGTAGACTCCTGGAGGGCGCATCATCCTAGAGATAGGGACTATTCATTTTTTTCGCACTGCACAAACTCCATATTAGACTGGATTCTGTACTATGTTACCCGGACATTCATGAAAATGTACAAACTAGTGAATACCTCACTAGAACAATTTTGGATCATAACCCAATATTATTGGGAATAATTTGGTCCCGGGAAAAGCCTAGAATTCCAACTTGGCGACTGAAGCCTGAAGCCTTAGAGGATCAGGTCTTCCGAACGACAGTGTGTGCTGCAATAGGGTAATTTTTGGAAGAAAATTCTTATTCAGCATCATCTAAATTAATAAAATGGGATGCATTTAATCCGTTATACGGGGTCGATGTATCTCGGAATCAGTGGGGATACCCAGAATTGCTGCTGCAGGATACGATAATAGCAGCGCAGAAACTCCAGGACATGAAGAGGGAAAGACCAGGAAGGGCAGATACACAGGAGGAGCTACTAGCAGCTCGGGAAACAGTAGCTGAACAAGTTGAAAAGCTACGCTGCTTTGACAATAAAAACTATATCACCAGGGCCCACTCTGATAGGGACAAATCTGGAGCTCTACTGGCTTGGTTGGCTAATCCGGCTAGGAGAGGTTCGGTGATCCTGGAATTAAAAGGGCAAGGGGGAAACATTCTACCGCCAGCAGGACATCAATAATAGATTTCTTGATTTCTACACAGATCTTTATAATACCAAGAGGTCCCCAATGCCTGAAGACCTGGCTGAGTTCATGAGAGATGTGGACCTCCTGGTAATGTCAGATGAAACAGCAAAGGCGTTATGGAGAGGCATAGAGGTGAATGAGGTGGAGGGGGCCATAAATAAAACGCTGGGTACAGATGGTCTCCAGGTGGAGTTCTACTCAACTTATGCTGACTTACTAGCTCCTAAACTGGTAGAACTGTACTGTCATCAGTTTATCTGTGTATAACTGTACAGTCAGGCGAACCAGGAGGGGCATCTTCCCTGCACAACAAGAGAGGTGGTAATTGTACCACTATTGAAACCAGAGAAGCCAGCAAGGGACACAGCGGCCTACCAGCCGTTGTCTATGCTTAATCTAAACTATAAAATACTGAGTTGAGTGTTGGCAATTTGACTTCTCCCACATATGTCAACTTTAATACACAGCGACCAGGCGGGTGTCATTCCCACCAGAAATACCGCTTATTTGGGTATTAGAGGAGAGATCCAACTGTGAAGACGCTGAGACCATCTTCGCTCTAGATATTGAAAAGGCCTTTGATAGCCTTGAATGGACCTATCAATTCGAGGTCATGAAGAGATTTGGCCTGGGACCTGCATTTATTAAATGGACGGCGCTGTTGTATGCAAATTCTACTGCCCAGGTCAAGACAGGCAGGCTGATCTCAGAGAGCTGCAGAATAAAACAAGGTATGCACAGGGGTGCCCTTTGTCACCTCTGTTCTTTGCCCTGGGTATGGAACCACTGGCAGCCAAAGCTTGTATGGGTAACCATTTCCGGGGTCTGGAGGAGGCCGGCCAGATTAATCATATTGCATTGTATGCGGATGATCTGCTATTGTTCCTGGCGGATGAGGGTAGTGCACTCAGAGGGGCAAAGGACTTTCTTAATGTACTGGGGCCAGTAGCGGGCCTAAAAGTGAACTGGGCTGAATCATCTCTCTGTCCTGTCCGGGCGGATAGAGCTGGCCCACAAAAAACAGAGGGAGTACGGTGGGAAGATCGCTGCTTGACGTACCTAGACACCCAAATATATAATTCTCATGGGAATTTATTGGAACGGAACATAGGGAGAGCCCTGAGAGCGTTTAATAGTAGTTTTGATTTCCATGGCACCCTGCCTGTATCAGTGGCGGGCAGAGTCGCCCTCCTGAAGATGGTGACGCTCCAAGGCTACTGTATTATTTTAAAGTGCCACTGCGAATATTTAACCAACTCAAGTCACTGGTGACAGGGTTCATCTTGGGGGCCGGGAGATGGAGGGTGGTGCTCACTACTCTCATGAGACCGAGGGCAGAGGAAGGATTGGCAGCTCCAGATTTTGAGAACTACTATATAGCAGTGCAACTGCAATGGCTCCCAAAATGGGTGGTGGACAAACTTAGAGGGCCAGAGTAGCGGAGAGACGACACCCCAAACTTGAGGTTATTATCGAAAATACTACTGCGACGTCCTTGCCGAGGCCGGGACATCTCTACAGACCTGAGGACAGCACGCAAATGCTGGAATAGGAGTTTGAGACGTTCCAAGATTAAGCACCTCTACGCACCAGGAATACCGTTGATTATATGCGAGGCACTCCCCCATGGAGGTAACTGGCTTATATTAGAAGCTTGGGGAGACCTAGGCCTTTCTGCAATAGGAGACCTCTATGTAGAGGGTAATATGAGCCCATTCAATGATCTTAGAGACCAATATGACATACCGGCTGGGGACTTTCTGTTACACACAGCCCTTACAATAGCCATAAGGAAGCATTGGAGGGAGGGATTAACAGAACCGGGAACATCGACCAGGTGCCAATATTTGGTCTCTGCGGCTGGTACCTTTAAAGTGGTTACTTGTCTATACCGGCGACTTACCTACACAACACTCTCCCCTGTGACTAAAGTACATAGGGAGTGGGAGACAGACTTGGACAAACCTATAGCGGACAAGGACTGGGGGGTACTGATGGAAAGAGCATGGAAAAGTACTAGAAATGCAAGATTCCAATTAGTAAACCTTTATGTTCTACATAGGGCCTACCTCACACCAGATAAGAATACTAAATACTTTAATATGCAAACAGCAGCATGCCCATGCTGCCACAGTTTAGGGGCACAATTCGTACACATGTTTTGGAGCTATCCAAGCATAGGGACCTTCTGGGAGGAGGTAACTACGATCATGGATGAAGAGATTGAAAAGGAGATAGAAAATACTCCTGAATATTGCCTACTGCACTGGTTCCCCCACACCGCTAAGAATAAAGTAACAAGTAAATTCTAGGACCTCGGGTTGGTCTTTGCCAAAAGGGATATTACCAGCCATTGAAAGCCCAGGGATGGTCCTAGCATCACTAGGTGGAAAAAAGAGTTTATAAAATGGGCTGAATGTGACGGATCTGTCCTAATGCAAAAAGCTAGAAGGACGGGGAATAAGAAGACACTGGAGTCAGCTAGAGCATGGGCAGCGCTGCTGGACTTGTTAAAGAACCCCGTAAATAGAGAAGAGGGGTACCAGGGGGTAGAGATCCATAATCCAAATGGCTGATTCCTATATCCAAAATCTGACAAAAGTAGCATGTACATGATTGACGTGCCCCCTCTAATGGTACGGAGGCTGACTGAAGGAATACTAGAGATCGTTGACTATTGGGCTGAAACCCCATTGCTGGGTAGTGCAATAACTACTGTGACACGCCTTAGTGGGCGGGTCGGGTGGGGGGGACAGTTGGGGTTAGTGTACACAGATACACAGGAATTGTGGAATAGCAAAAAGCAACTAAGTAATTATCCTGTGACTGAGTAGAATATGGATTCCCTTGCAGTTGATTACCGGAATTGGATTACTAGACTATACTGCTAGCTGATTAATAATAGATGTTTATACTTTTGTAATACCATAGGGAAGATTAGACAAGTGTATCCAAAATTGTGCTGAAATAATGTGTTTTTGAATGTCAAGAAAGCCTAATAAAATGTGTTTACAAATAAAAAATAATCAAGGAGTTACTGCATCTAACAAGTGCCTCATGTTATGCTGGCGTGTTTGTGTTCACAGTTTACACGTGTTTTACAGCTCCATTTTCTTGAAAACAATTGCTTGGTGATAACTACATGCTGGTTCATGAAAACAATAAATTGTGTGTGTCCTCCACTTTCTGGTACTGCAAAAGATGACTTCATGCTCTGATCAAGGAATACACACCATGTTCTCCATATCCCCACCACAATCAAGCTGCCAAGTATGCCGTTGCACTCTCTGAAATAAACCTGTGACATAGGACATTTTAACGCCAGTGCTTCAAGCTTTAAAATTTAAAGGTGCCTGAATGTTTCATGCAAGTGCTTCAGGCTGGAAAATGTAAAGGTGCCTGATGAGTTGATTCAAAACAAACTTGTGCTTGACATGTAAAAGGAGGCATGTATGCACAACAAAAATGATCACAGTACTGGCTGAGAAGTACCTTCCCAAACATGCCTAATAAACCAAATATGCATGTTGCAAAATAATAATAAATAAGGTGAGATATCTATTGAAAAAGAAATCTTGAGTGTAAAATACAGGGCAATTCTTGTGCTATGATTTACTTTGTTCTGCCTATACAACCATATCGAAGAACATACTTAGGACATATAGACATGAAACAAGAAATTTCCTTTTTGGATGTATCAATCAGAATAACACTAACAGACATTAAAACAAATGTTTTTACTAAACCCACAGACCTTGCACTCCCAAGGTTTTCACCAACCTACTCTAAAACATCACTTACCCTTCTCACTATTCCTCAGACTAAAAAGGATCTTTTCAGACCTAGCTATCATGAATGAGAAATTCAAAATGAGTTCAAACATAAGCGCTATCCACCCCCTGTAGAATCTCTAAACTGAGTTGAACAGTTTGAGCAAAATAACTCGTTGACTAAACTGCAAAGAAGGAAGTGAACGCGTTGGTATTTACGTTAAAATATTCCACAAAAGCTCAAGTTAGTAAGTCAATAATTAACTAGAGATGGCATATTCTGCAAAATGAACCAGACTTTCAAAGTTTATTTGATGTTAAACGCATGCTTGCATATAGCAGATTGAGAAACATCACAATACTACCCACCACAACTTTGCTTGAACTACATTCATTGTAACAATGTCAATGGAGGTAACACCATAGCACATCCCACCAAAGGCAATGCCATTCAACTGAAACATTCAGCAAATAACGACATGAAGAATGTAAAATATGCATTCAAATGCCAATGTGTAAACTATATGTAGGGAAAACAGAAAGAAAAATCAAAACCCACATCACGGAACATAAAAGCAATATTCAAAATAAAACAAAACTTTAAGTGTGGCAATACATAACCTAGAAGCAGGCCATATTGTGGTTCAACTATGATTTCAAGTTTTAGAAGTTATAACCACCAGGCCAGACATGGATCCTCAGAAAAGATTTTCTCAAGCAGAATTTTATTGGATCAAGAAACTGGACACTAAGCATCCATCCGGGAAGAATAATAAATTGGAATTTGCATGTTTTTATGATGTCTTTCTATATGGCTTAAATATGTTCTTTGATATGGTTGTATAGACAGAACACAGTAAATCATACTAGCACAAGACATCACCTACATTTTACACTCAGGGTTTTGTTTTAAATAAATTTTTCACCTTATTTATTATTAGTGTATGACATGTATGCTTGGTTTAATAGGCACGTTTTGGAAAGTACTTTTTGGCTAGCACTGTGGTAATTTTTATTTAGTGTTGTGCATACTTGTCTCCTTTTACATGTCAAGTGCAAGTTTGTAATGAGGAAATGCATCAACCACCTTTAAATTTTCAAGCCTCAATCACTTGTGTAAAACATTTAGGCACCTTTAAATTTTAAAACTTGAAGCACTGGTGTTAAAATGTCCTACGTTATAGGTCTATTTCAGTGAATGGAGCGGCATACTTGGCAGCTTGTTTGCAAATGGGATATGGGGAAAGTGGTGCAGGTTGCTTGATCACAGCATGCAGTAACCTTTTGCTGTACTGATAAGCAGAGTACACAACTTATTGTTTCCACGAAACAGTATCTTATTTTCTTCGAGCACTTGTTTTCAAGAAAATGGAGTTGTAAAACACATTTAACACAGTGAACACAAACATGCCGGCATAACACTGGGCACTTGTTAAACGCATTAATTCCTTGATGTAAGCACATACATTTTTCCAGTCTCTGGAATACTTAAAACAGACGAATCAGCATGTTATTGTTTTCAAGAAAATTGAGTTGTTAACCATATTAAAAGTGGTGAACTTAAACATGCCAAAATAAGGCGGGGCACTTGCTCTATATGGTACCTCTTTGATGTAAGCACGTATATTTTCCAGATCTCTGAAATAATGCAACAGGTTGTTTTTACAAGCTTGTACATTGTGGGGTGCCTGCTATGGGTTTATACATGATTTTTTGCACAGGGTAGGTTTAAAAGTTTTTTTGGGACTGGTCTTGAATTGATTTTAGCAGAAAGGCACCCTATGAGGTTTTTAGGATTGACTTCACACTCAACATTTTAATTGACAGCGAAAAGAGGCCATGTTCGGCTCTGATAGATTTTCAAATTTTCATTTCTTAGATACCACTGAAGAAGGGTCATCAGACCTGAAATGCATTGGGTAACAGGTACTTGGATATGTTTGATGGATTAACAAGCAATCATACTAGAATCTCTAAAAGGATTTGACTGCAAAATAATAACAGAGGATTGTTGTAAATAAACAACACCAAGACTTGGATTTTAAGTTAAACCTGAGTAGGCAAGTGGGGATCCAGTCTCAGCATTCACTTCTATTAGTATCCACATTATGTCAGTATATAAACCAAACAATTTAAACCAGTATTTGCTCTTTATCCACTGTGTAACACACGTTTCCATGTTTTTATTCACAGATTTGAACATCAGTATCTGGGTTGACCCAGAATATAAAGGACACCATGCCCGTTTTAGATCTAAATCACAGAGTCCATAGATTGCCCCAATATTTACCTAACATTTTTTCTTGACTGATTCAGGTACATTTTATTCAATTTCTAAGGTCCAGATTATCATGTCAGTGTTCGTAATACCCTTAACATGAGACACATGCAATGCTCTCATTGTTACAGAATGATCACACTGTACTTAATGAAATGTAAACTTTCCCATGATTCTTTGGATATTGGTAAAACATCCAAATATATAAAGACCACGAATTTAAATACAAAGATTTCCACATCATTAAACACTTACTACCACCACAGTACCCACAGATACGTTTACTATATAAGCATACATTGGCCTTGCCAGTTTCAACATTAACTCAGGACAAATGCACCTGTTATCACACCATTTGTTAATATTAATTGTACACTTAAATGACAGTATCCACACAGTGCCCCGGTATGGCTTATAATTATGTGACATGTAACATCTCTCATATGGTTAGTGGCCTCCTAGCACTGTAACACCAAATATATAAAATTCAGCCTTAGTCACTTAACAGAGCCAAGATTAAGACAATTGCATAATATCATAACTGTATTTCTAACTTTATCCACAATTTCAGCAGACCTGCAGTCTGTTGAAATAAGAGGTACAAGTTGTTCCATATACAGTAAACAGTATGAGAAAGTACTTACTTTACCCTGCCTCAGAATGTTAGGCCTAACAATCAGATATAAATATATTACAGATTGTGTTGATTGATAATGTGAAAACTTTGGTGTCAACGTATGATAGTGAAGGTTATTCTCTTTGAGAGTAACTCTCATTCTAATAATTCAGTGCCTGATGAGCTAGTATCTTCCTTTCATAGTCTAAAACCTGTGAGCTTAACAAACAATTTGGTTCAGCTGGATACAGCAAACCAGGAGTTTGGAGGTTTCACATACATGCTAATAAGGCAGTCTATCCAAGAGAAACAAAGTTGAAGTACTGCCTAGACTCAGAGTTGGAAGATCATGAAGGTAGATATTTAGCAATGCAGTGCAATTTGAAGTGGAAGAAAGAAAACATCATCAGAGCAGATATCTGGATTCTGCTGTAAATACAATGCCTATCTCTTACTTGCATCACATGAGTTGAGGGAGCTGCATTGATTTATAGAAATGTAACCCATAAAGCAAAGATTTCAGTCAAAACAACATTCTTTTTATCTTACTTTTTGGCACAAAGCTATCAGGTACCAAAAGGCAATTACAAATAGTAGGGTGGAATGATAACAGTTGCTAAACCAAATGAGTTAAGACTGAACCTTGAGGTTTACAGACTGTGGCCAAACACTGCTGGATGTGCTGTCACAAGAAAGCTGGAACAAATACTCCCTACTCTCCAGAACTAACACTGAATTGGTTAGGGTTTTCTACACAAAGATGCTCATACTCAAATGTTGGATTGGACAGCATTAAACTTAAAAAAAGTGGGTGATGTACATCGTGCTGACATGCTGTATTCATTTGAGGAGCTGCAGACCACTTATGAATTACTGACAGAACAGCTCCTACTATATGGATTGATTACTATAATGCTGAGAAGACTTTGGATAAAAGGCCGGAAAGAACCCAGAATATACAGGGGATGTCAAAACCTTTGCACCACCATGGGCAACATAAAATAGCTACAGACCTGTATAGTGCATTAAGAGAGGCTATAACTACCCCCCTTACATGACCTAAGAGAAAAGTGGGTGGCAGATTTGGGCACCATGATATCGGACGTGGATTGGGTACGAATCCTAGATGGTATTCTATGAGTATCTAGAAATTGTTGCTTCAAATTAATACATTTTAATTATATACATAAAGTATACCTTACGCCAGTCAAAATAAATAAATGTTTCAAGCATGATCGGTCGACGTGCCCCAGGTGCTGTGTGGAGGATCCTGAGATGTTTCATATGGAGTGGAGTTTCACTCACTTTACTGAACACTGGATGGAGGTGATGACAATACCCAATGACATAGGAGATGGCAGTATACCACTACTACCGACACTTTTTTTATTGAGATTGTTCCCTAGACCTGCTAAACTACCAAAATTCATTGATCTTGCTTTAATACTAGCTAACCATCATATCACACTTAATTGGAAAAACATTAAAGGGCTTCTAATAGCAAAATGGTGTAACAAATTGGTTCGGTGGGTGGAATATGAGAGTATTAATCTCCTAAGTGACGCAAAGGGCAGAATGAATTCATTAGATGCAGCTAGGGCATGGAGAACCTGCTATAGGTTTTGAGATTGGAGGAGGATCGGACAATAACCCCAAATTTGCAGGGTACAACGAGGACCTGAAAATGCATTTACCAAAATATATCATAGACCAACAAATTCACTGACGACATCAATTCTCTAGGACATGAGTCAAACACTGAGTAACCTTCCCCTCACTACTCTTCTAGACATCACATTACATGGCTGGATAAACTCAAAAGATACGTCACACCTATCACCATTGAGCATCAATGGTATAAAGCAAGAGGTTGGATGGAGGGAATATTCTTGTGTTTAATGGTTGTATGGATACCTTTAGTTATGTTGTAGTAATTGATTGTGTTGACATGAAGCACAATGCGAAGTAAACACTAATACTTGTTAATAATACTCCAACAAATCAGAGAAGGACCTTACATGTACAGGATATATGACATTGTATGGACTGATAATTTTTTCGTTGAATGCAAAATCGAACTCTTTTCCTGCAAAATGCTAATAAAATGTTTTACATAAAAATGGAATGATTATCATTGCTGTTTATCTTTGCCAGTAGTTGTCCACCATCAGCAAGGTTGCAAAATGTGATGCTGAAAGAGTGGCTCAGCTTGAGGAATGGGGGCAGGGAGATCTTGATTAAAGGGTCAAGGGACCTAAATAGAGAAAGTTGGAGGTATGCACACTGTATGCTCACGCTCGGATTACCAGAAACTAATTCACTAGGGAGCTGATCGCTGGACACTTACTTATTTGCCTTGAAGTCCATGTCATGGTGACATGTTACTGGTGTCAGGGATAACAGGTAAATCTACAAAATCAGTGAAATGTAAAAGGGAATTCTGTTTAAGAGTTGTCAGTCAATTCTGATTTACCTAGTGTAGATTAACTTGTGTAATATGCTATTTTTACAAAACCGAAGACTTTCCATTTATTAAGTACATTGCAATGCCGATTTCAGCTTTCTGCCCTTTCTAGTAAGTGTATGCCCTGCCTTGTCAGAATCCACTTCACCTCATGCCTTATTCACATTGCTATTTATGTCAATACAGATTACATTATCGGTATCCACATTGTTAATTAGCAAATATATTTATATTTAGGTTTTCACACTTGCCATAGCAGGCTCTGTCCACTTTTCTCTATTACATTAAGAATTATTGCCATGCCAACATGTTCTGCAGCACTGATGCTAGTACTACCTGGCCCAAACCAGCAGTCTGGCATGGTTCTCCCTGATTGATCAATAGTAATGGTGGTCGCACTCCAGTGAGTATTCGTGGTAACCAGATTTCTCAATTAATAAACCACTTCGGGTGCTGTGGGAAACCGCCTCCTGATCAGAGAGGTGTAAGTGTTAATGAATATCCAAAGTCCTTCGCCACTGGAAGGCACATCCCAGAGCACTCCAATACGAACCTGATTCGTCTTCAAATAAAAGTAAACATAATTTTGATGTTCAGAAATGATTGTTTATTCCAATATTAAATTCCGTGGGTAGATTCATTAAATCAAATATTCCACATTTGGATGTAGACTTATTCATGAAGTACGCTCATAGGATCACAGGAGTGTTAATCTCCAATGCATTTCGGGACTAGCTCTTCTTCAGGGGTTTCTCCCTGTAAACAGAAATACGTGCTCTTAGAAACCTCAGAGCTGAAATGCGTCAATTTAACAAAAAAATGACTGCCTGAAAATATGCTAAGGCTGAAACTGTGTGTTAGACATGTGTATAATGGGAAGTATTTCGAATGAAAATATCATGCTGTGTGTTAATTCGGTGTTACACTGCCCTGAGGAAATTGCATATGTGCCCTTTTAACATCCGCTTGTGCGGGGGGGGGGGGGTGACTCTGTGTATTCAATGCAGATAAAACACCAGAAGATGGTAATGCGTGCAATCTCCTTCAATATTATTTAGCGTGACCAAGAATCAAAACATAGATACGAAAAAGCCGGTATCAACCATGTGGTGTGCGCTGAATGAGTGTGGATTAGTAACGTGGGTGCAACCTAAACCAGAGTACGCCTACACGTATGGACGCTCACACTCTTTCCAAAAACGTAGTCAGCGGTGAGTTAGTAGTGCCGGCGGTTGGCTGTGCGCGATTGTACATAGCTTAAGGTAGATAGTGAGCCTTTCAAATAATCTTACCTGTGTGTCCCGTTAATCTTAGAAACGCATACCGAATTTCATTCCGGAAGTGAAAAAACGTAACCCAGAAGTGCGTTAAATAATAAACGAAAGCCGTAAACACAAAGAAAAGTCCGTGAGGTAGATGGGAGTATTGGCTTCATCTGCGCTGACAATCAACGCGGTCAATAAAGATACAAACAACAAAAATAGTGCAGTGAGCTTAGAAAAAAATACGGTATTTGTGGCATGGTGAATTGGATAGTGAACTAAAAAACCTAGAACGTGAACCCAAAAGAGGAACCAAAATTGGACTCAAATGTGAATTTCCAATGCAATCACCATAAACACAGTCAATAAAGATACACAAAATTAAAATACACAGTAACATTCCAAACAGCCTCCCAATCTGAAAACACTCTCAATCTGAAAAAAAATAGCATGTTAGTAACATGTTGAATACAATGCTAAGTAAAGCATATATACGTGAAACCAAACCCTATCTGCATCTTAAATATTGATATGGAGTACATGCTGGCACTGATGACACATAAAATTATGTGAAGTACAAAGACCATCTGCATAATTATGAATGGCAACTACATTCCACACGGTCATTCAAGCCCTTTGGATGCAGGGAGTCCAATTTATAAATCCAGAACAATTCCCGTTGGAGTAGGAATTTTCTATTGTCTCTTCCGTCTTTGAGTTGTACTTGCTCCAATATTAAAAAACAAAGTTGGCTAATGTTGTGTTTTTGTTCATTGAAATGCGTGGCAATGACCGATTTTGGATTGTTTAGTCTTATATTGCTTTTGTGTTCAGTCAATCAGGTTTTGATTTTTAGTTCAGTTTTCCCCACATATGTAAGTCCACATGGACATTTTAATAGATACACTACAAAGCTAGCATCGCATGTTGCCGTAACGTGTAACTTTATAGGAGTCCCCTGTGTCAGATGTCTTAAGGTGGAGCCTTTTATGATGTTATTGCAACTTGCACAGTTCAAACATGGGATAGTGCCCTTAAATGTGTCTTTCTGATCTGACTTTTGACTTTTCAATAATTGTTGCAGGTTAACTGTACGTTGGTAGGCAAATATTGGACATTGTTTAAAAATGCCATTGAAATCTGTTTCTGCCTGCAGCATTGGCCAATATTTTTTAATTGTTTGTTTGATTCTTTGACTGTTCATTGAATATTTTGACACAAATACACACCGTTCTTGTTGTGTTTCTAAGTTCTTTTTGGCGTTTAGTAGTTCTTGCCTACTTTTTTTGTTCGCTCTTTCACTGGCTTGTTGCAAGATCACTTCTGGGTATGCTCGTTGTTTGAATTTAGTCATGAGCTTGTCTTTGTTTTGCTGGTAAAGTTCTTCAGTGGACGAGATTCTTCTAATTCTGAGCAGTTGTGAATACGGTAAATGTTGCTTCAAACTCATTTGATGAAAACTTCTAAAATGAAGAAAATTATTTCTGTCTGTGGTTTTGGTGTTCACTGATGTGATAAGTTTATGTTCCATGAACCTGATTTCAACATCAAGAAAGGTGATCTGGTGTTTGTCCATGGTATGTGTGAATTGAATGCGGTCATCTCTGTGGTTCAATGCATGAATTTCCCTAAGAAGCTCATTCTCTGGACCTTTCCAAATTAGAAATATGTCATCGATATATCGTAAGAATATAACGGCGTTGTCGATCCAGATGTTCTGAGAGAGGATGTGTGTTAATTCAAAGTAATGCATGAACAGATTCGCATACGCAGGAGCTGCGCAATTGCCCATTGAAGTACCATTTAATTGAATAAAAAATTGATTGTCCCATGTAAAATAACTGTGATATAAGGTAAAATGCATCAGTTGTAGCAAAAACAAATTCAGAATGTTCTCTTTGTCACTTCTTAAAAGGAAATATTCCAGAACTTGAAGGCCTAAATTATGTGGAATTGAAGTATATAATGATTTTACATCTATGGTGCATAAGATGTATTCAGTGTTTGCATCTAGTTCGAGTTTATCAATTTGATTAAAAAATCCGTCATATCCTGTAAGTACGTGGTCATTTGTTGTACTATCGGTTGTAGATGGCGATCAATGTATTTCCCTATTGGTTCATGTATAGAATTTCGAGTACTCACGATTGGTCTGAATGGTATTTATGAATTTTTGGTATCATGTACAAATAAGGTACACTGGGATTTTGCTTGATAAGGAACTTTTTGTCTCTCTCATTTATTGTTCCTGATTGCAAAGCTTTGTCAATAATAGTGACTAGGACGTCTTTAAAAGCTTTAGTGGGATCGGAGAGTAGCTTCATATATGTATTGGCATCTGTAACATGCGACTGTACGCTCTCCAGGTAAAATGAGGTGTCTAAAATTACCAGTGCCCTTCCGCCTTACAACATGTGATGGTCTTGTTATTAGCAAGGTTGGAAATAGCAATGCGTTCTTTGGCTATCAGGTTGCAAGCTTTGGGTGTCTTAATTTTGAATATATCATGTAGTTCTTTTTGTACAATCGTTTCGAAAGTGTCTAAGATGTTATGACTCACAGGTGCTTGAAACGTACTAGCTGGTTTAAGATCCAGTAATGTACCTTGGTTTTCAGATCCTGTGGGTGTGATGACATTCTTAAAAAAGTGTTTAAGACGTAAAGTTCTCATAAATTTGAACATACAAATTTGTGTCTCTAATTCATTGCTCTCATAGGTGGTTACATATGACAAACCCTTCTGTAGTGTTTGAATTTGAGTGCTCTGGGATGTTCCTTCCAGTGGCGAAGGACTTTGGATATTCTCCCTGATTGGTCACATAATTCTAGGAAATGCTTTTAAGATGCAGTGGGACTCAGACATACACTCCCAGTGATACATGGGCATTGCTGGTATTTTGAAGGGGGGTTTAATTTTCTGTGGGAGAAAGACTTGCATGGACATAGAGCATCCTATCCATTAAAGTGAAAACTATATAGAGAGGAATAAGCAAGCAGAATTGATGAAATTGGAAGGTAAAATTAAGCAATACGAAATTTGGGAATGGCAGTCAAAAGCGAAAGACACATTAAGCCTCCAGGGAAGTGAGAGTTGCTAAGTACATTACATTTTTACAATTGCATGATTTCTAAGTGTGAAAATGATTAATTTCGAGATGTACTGTTGAGTGACTAAAATACCTCTTTGAATGTAAATGTAATAATTCTTGTAAATCACACAATAAGTTATTTTCAGATTTATCAGGTGATTTTAAAGGAAATTCAAGAAAATGGAAATTTCCTGTATGGGAGTTGTATAATTAATCAATCAAGAAAGCGGATGTCAAGTGTTTCGCGAAGCAGTTGTCATATATTGTGTTACCAATATTTTGGCTGTATCCTGATGAAACCTTCATGCAGACTGTAGTACCTGTTTTGTTTCGGTATACATTCGTCAGATCATGAATAGTTATGCAGGCTCAAAGCAAATCCCGGTGTTTAGGCCTGGCTTTTGAGACAGCTTTATCTGTATCAAAAGACTATTGTTTCCCTTTAAAAAAGTCATATTTAATATACATAAAAAGAAAGGCTTGCGCCCCGCAAGCTTCATTTATTGCCTGTTGAATTGGTGTTATTCACATTTTGCTTCCAGCCCCATTTTGAGTGACTGAGCAAAGCTTGTGCTCATTGTTCTCTGCTTAAAATAGTTTCCCTTTCTTCAATGGCAAAGCTCTTCAAAGTGTGCTTTTTTAGTTTCATTATTGTATATTATCCTTTCAAAACAGCTATTTATTTTTGCCTGTATTTCAGATGCCAAAATCTATGGTGATTTATTTCCTTTCTCCATTTTTAAGTTGTTAGAAAGTGTCATTGTGACATTTTAGCTGCCTGCAATTCATGTGCTGGGTCAGTGATTTCTGTCACTTTTACAACATAAAATAATAAAAATGCATTACAAAACTGAAAGAATTGGCGTTTTTTTAAGTCACTAGTAAAATAGCCACATCAGTGAATGTTTTTCCATTTGCACATTTTTATTGGAGACGTATATGGTGGCCACATTTAGGAGGCGGCCTGCTTTCCTTTTTTTATGGTATACTTGCATTACAAAATGTAAACCTAAATAAATACCAATTACAGCAGCATGCCAAGGCCAGACCCAATGCTGGTAGTGTCACTGCAGTGTATAAAGTACATTCATAAAACTCAGAATATCTCCTAGTTAGCGAATACCCTGTAGATAGCACGCCTCGAAACAGAGAAAGGCAATCACTGCTCACCCTTTATCAGTTGTGCTGTCTGCAGCCCATCTATTAAATCGCAGAATATCCGAGTTATCTCTATGAGCTTTAGACACTGTGGGTCAGATTTACAAGCCCCGTGCATGACTTTTGCACCGCTGTTGTGTCACTTTTGTGACACAGCCGCAGCATAAATGTTGCGGCCCATTTGACGCATCTAGGGAGATGTGTCATGTTGTAAAGCCCTGCTTCACATTATACGTTAAGCACACAAAAAGGCATGTATAACTGACGCAGTGAAATCTTTAAGAGTTTACTGCGTCACTCTACGCCTTCAGTGCATCACAATCCCTACTCCCTCTCAGACCAGGCGTAAGGAATGACACAGAGCTTTTTGAATGGGACTCACCTATCTATTGTGGTGCATTGCTGGAGTTGCATTACTTTCAAGAGCAACTCCAGCAATGCGTCACTTTTGCGCCAACAGATGCGTCAGGATTTTTTACGCATCTATTAATCCTTGCGCCTTGGAGCACTGTATTGTAAATACAGCGCATCAATAGTGGCGCAAGGACATTCGGTGCTGATGCAAGGAAACTGACGCATCTATGCAGATGCATCAGTTCCTTGTAAATCTACCCCTGTAAACGTACACAAACAGGGGATGGGCTTTAAACTGAGTCAACTACTGATCATGATATGGCCTCAGTCTCCTTAAGGATGTAACAATTTATCGATCTGCGCTGTGTTGTTTGCATTTTATTCAGCACTTGTGTTTTCTTTCTTCCTTTTTCCTCCAAACTCCCTTGATAAAATTGTATTTATCTTTCTTTGATCTCTACTCCGCATAACATGCATTTGTATAGTGTAGTGTGCTACTCTTACCAGCAGGCACAACAAAACTGTTCTTGAAAGAAAATCTATCCTTACGACTATGAAATGATCAAATGAAATCTCTCTCCGTCTGTACAAGGAAGTGTTTTGCCCATCATTCATTAAATCTGTGACGTGGAACAGACTTCAGGGACAACTGAGTTGGTTATCGGTCTTCTGTCAGGAAGGCTAAAAAGATCAGCGTCACGTGGGCCAAAAATGCCACTGCAAATGCATAATCAACCATCGAACCTTGGAAAAATGCATGCATGATTCAAGAACATTCATTGTCCATTAAAAATGACATAAATATTTAGTGAAGGTGGAAAAAGATTTCAATAGCAAAGAGAACTAAATCACCATTTAAAAAGGAGGGTGGTAAATAAAGTGACTGCAGTGTGAAAATATATAACACAATATTATAGTAAGACACAGATGATTTAATTATTTTAATTTAGGACTTCATTATTCTCACATGGCACGTATCACTACATTTTGGTAGTACACTTCACTTTAGGCACTCACTCAGTCATTTAGTAGTATTTAGAAAATACTTGCACCTTTACCATGCACTCCTTTTACCCTTTCATATTACATCACTTATACCATGTAAAATATTACCATTACCTCTCGGTCGCTCCAGTCCTCGTCCAATTCCTTAAAAAAGTGGAGATGAACATCTCCAAGACAGAAAAAAAGTGCAGGAGAATGCTGCAATACCTAAACCCATCCCCTCCCACTGGGAGTACATAAGCTGTACCATCCCAGCATTCAGCTTGTTCTTTTTTTCTGTCCTCCGACAGAATGGAACGTGGATTTGCTGGTTCTTACCTGCTGGAGTCTTCTTGGATGTCTCGTCGGGCTGCTGGGCTGTCCTCGACATCCTGTTCTGTGGTCTCCTGGCCTGCCAGGGCTTGCCGGGAGCCGCGTTGTTGGGTGGCCAGTCCTTTGTGGCTGGGGTGCTGCTCCTCCAGGTCTGTTCCAGGTTGAAGGCCGCGTCTTCCTGTTGCTGGGCCGGTCAGGCAGACATGCTGCTGCTGCTGCTTGGGAAGCCTCGGGCCGGCATTCGAAGTGCCCCTGGCATTCCTGGTTGCCGGTTGGGGCTGCATTTAGGCCTTTTCCTCCTGGATGCTACATGGCCTCCTGGGGGTGCCAGTTACTCCTGGTTTCCTCCTTTGCTCGGTGCTTAGCAATAGTCGATCAGTCAATTTTAAGACTAAATGTTGGTGCTGTCCATACAAAACATGTTGAATCATGTACACATACAGTACATCATTACATTAATACCTGTTTTGGGCTGTGTGTTCTTTCACTGTAAGAGTGGCACTTAAGGTGATGTGAGCACTACTTAAGAAAGGTGCTGACTATGTATGGTCTGAAGAATGTCAAAAAGGTTTTCAGGCTATCAAAAGTCATATTGTTCAAGCGCCTGCCTTGCAAGCGTTTTTAGAAGGTAATCAAACTGTCATCACTGTCGATGCTTCTGATTATGGTCTAGGAGCAATTCTCTCGCAATATGCTTGTGGGAAGGAATACACAGTTGGTTTTGCTTCCAGGACTCTCCGTCCGGTTGAAAGGAAGTACTCTGTAATTGAAAAGGAGCTTTTGGCTTGTGTTTGGAGTGTGGAAAAATTTAAACAATATGTATGGGGTAGATCTTTTATTCTAAAAACTGACCATCGCCCCCTTGTAGATATTCTCTCTGGTAAAAGTGTCAAACGTACCACTGCATGCATAGCGCGCCTGTCAACACAACTCATTGAATACACCTTTAGTGTAGAATACATTCCTGGAGGGAAAAATCGTAGTGCTGACTGTCTGTCGAGGCTTCCTGTTTCAGATCTGGATGACCAAGATTGGGAAAGTGAAGTTGAGGAATGTTTTGTAGCACTTATTAGTCAGGAGAATTTATCCTTTGCAGAGGAGGATTGGATTATACAAATTGATAAGGATCCTATTTTAAAAGAGGTTGCATCTTTGATAAATAAAGGATGGCCAAAAGAGAAGTGTTTGTCACCTGAACTTCAAATGTTCTGGAAGGTCAGTGATGAACTTTCGGTAGAAGGTGGTAAGATAATTAGGGGTGACAAACTCATTTCTCCTAGTCTTTATCGTGAGAAAATTGTCCTAGCCGTGCACTCTGGTCACCTTGGGTCAACTATTACAAAAAGGAAAGTTAGGAATGATTTCTGGTGGCCCAGAATGGACATTCATATAGATACCTTGGTTAAGAATTGTTTGCGTTACAATACCAGTGATAAAGTGTTAGTACTTGAAGGTACTGTTGAATCTCCTGTTGTTCCTCCCAGTAGAGCGTGGCAAAAAATTGGAATGGACTTTCTTGGTCCATTTCACGTTCTTCCCTCTAGTTCGAGGTTTTTTTTAGTTATTATTGACCATCTATCTAGATGGGTTGAAGTTGAACCCATTTCTGTACCAAATTCAAAAAGTGTCATTAACTGTTTGAACAACATCTTCACAAGAGAAGGCTGCCCAGAAGAAATTCTCACAGAGAATGGGGTGCAATTTGTGTCACATGAAATGACCACATTTTTACATTCTTGTGGCATAAAACATACTAGAACTCCACTATATCATCCACAAAGTAATGGAAAAACAGAGAGATTTAACAGAGTAGTGGTGGAATGTGTACAAGCAGCTTTCAGATCTAGGTCTTGTGTTTTTCAAGCTGTTAAGGATCTTGTGTGGTCGTATCGCACATCATCTCATGTTGCAACAAACTTCTCTCCGTTTGAACTTATGAGAGGCAGAAAAGCGTCTAGCCAAGTGTATCCTTTCTGGATGGTAAAAGCTTACCATTAGGGTTGTGATATGAAATGCTCATGGGAATCTGCTTGGAAAACTTCAAGTGAAGTTTCTTCCAAATCTTGTCAATCTTCAAGTAAAAAAGAACCCCATAGATTATCGATTGGAGACTGGGTTAGAGTCAAAAACCCAGTTTCAGTAAGAAAAGGTTTTACTAAATGTCTTGAGTCACAACAAATTATAGACGTACGTAAGAATGCTGTTAAGCTGTCAAATGGTAACTGGTGGAGCACCTCTCGTATTGCAAAAGATCCTTCTTTTTCTTCTAACATTAGCAAATGCAATCAAAGTGATTCAGGAGAAGATGGTGTTAGGAAAAGCACTAGAATTTGTTCTAGACCTCGTAATTTACAGGATTTCGTTTAACTTTCAATACTTGTTTCTCATTGTTTATAAAAAAAAAATTGTTTTATTTAAGGAGGGAAGTGTGGTGATGTCATGTTATTAAGTCACCCATGGAACTCTCTTATGTCATTCAGAGTGTTGGAAGATTACTGTTGCTCAATGTTCTACTTCTGTCAGTTGTTATCTCTGCTCTGGTAACATAAGGGACGGCTCTCTGTATCTATCAATAAATCTACAAACAACCCAACACAGACTACTCTTCATTTCAGGTGACCATTAACATTTCAATATTCCTTTAATGACCCCATTGCAAACTTTTACATTTTGCCTCCTTAGGTGCTCCATCTACTAACACACCTATACAAACACAGGCAGCAACTCCCACATCATGTGCTTAACACAACCTAAGCAGATGTCACAACTGACAAGCATTAAATAAGTTAGCAGTTGTGAAGTGTAAAACAGGGTTTATTTAAAACACTATTGATGTTAAATTCTAAAAACTATAACCCACACTAATCTTACCTATATGAACTATGCCTAAACTATCCTCTTATTTACACTATCCTAACTTAAAACTAACCTAACCTACCTAACCTTAACTTATCCTACTCTGCACATATATCACAACAGACAGGTTAAACATCAACCCTACAGCCCCCCAAAACACAATTGCATATGAGACTAACATCAATTACAGCTATACGTAAACTAACTAAACATGAAAAGCTAAACAAAGATATATTTTATTTGTATTTTAAAAAAAATGTGTTAGTTGTTTTCCTATAAACAAAGACTAAACATTAATCCCCAACTCACTTATCAAACTACCCACCCATATCCTCACCTAAAACACAGATCACTAAAAAACTCTATATTAAAAAACTATGACGAAGCTAACCTACCACTATACTAATAACTATCCTAAACTAAGCTATAAGTCTTTACTATAAAATGTATAAAAGAGAACTGGGGAGGGCATGGACATCCGAGGGAGGGCCTACATCTGTTGCTCAACATGGTTCACAGCCTGCTGCCAACTCTACTCCATATGTAGCAGTGCTGTAAGCTTTAATTGTACTGCAGCCATCTTCAAGTTCATGTCCTGCTGGCCGTTCTGCAACTGCTGCACCATGTCCATACATTTCTGTGATTGAGTACCACCCAGCTGTGCTGGCACTGCTGGTGGGGCAGAGGAGGGTCCAGATAGAGGGACAGAGGACGGTCTGGGTAGTTGGCAGAGGAGGGTCTGAGTAGTGGGGCAGACGAGGGTCCAGGTAGTAGGGCAGAGGAGGGTCCTGCGAAAGACCATGGACACCAACATGTCAGATTCCTGCAGCACAGCTGGTTCTTGCCCTTTTCAGGACTTCACATCCCAGAGGTAGCTCCCTGCTGCTCCAGCTCTCTGATAGGTCTCCCGCATTTGCCTGTAGGCCGTTCCCACCATCCAGATGTGCCAATATCTTTCTAGCTGCAGCTTAAATGTCTTTAACTCTGCTGGGGTCATGCTGGCTGTCGGAGAGGAAGGACACATGAATCAGACAAAGCTTATTTGTCACTCTTGACCACATTTACATGCATCATTCACTTTTAGCAGCACAAGTGACATGGGCTGCCTACCACACTTACATCTATGTAACATACAATGACCAACCATCATGAGAAACATGTAATTCAGTGGTGGCTGGCATCTACTGAGGTGAGGGGGTGGGGGAATGGGTGAGTCTGCACACGTGGGCACAGAAAATAAAAAATAAATAAAAAAAAGAAAAACACTTACTGGATCTTGTTGGGCAATGTCCTCCCCACTCTGACCTCTTCTGCTGGGACTGCAGTGCAGGCCCCAGCAAACTCCCAACTCCCAATCCTGGCCTGCTCACGTGTTGTTAACCAGCATGTGAGCAGTGCCCTGATTGGTGGAAGCATCTAGTCTCAGTGCTCCTGAGGGCACTAGATGCCTGCACTTGCTCTCAACCTAGCTGTCTTAAGAGTCGGACAGCTGGGTTGAGAGGTTTAAAGTGCGCATGTCTGGCTTGCCGTCACAAGACGGCCAGACAAATAGACATGTGCACTTTGAACAAGTGCAAAGGCAGCCCTCTTCCCACCATTTCACCCTGATGCCACTCAGCAGGTCCCGCCAAGTCATGATGCTCAGTTCAGGACAGAACAATAACAAATATAATGGTAATGGATTATCATTTTATTTTACATCTCTGGGGCTTTGGGGGCACTTAAGTGGTGAGACTCTCCGCTCAAATGGAGGAGCCACCTGTGACTCACCATGCACATAGACTTGTTCATAACTTTAATCTTCGAAATGTAGACTATATGGTGAGGTTTTTTTCTGAGTGCAGACCTGATAATGATCCCAGATGTGAGAATGTAAATTCACAGGATCACCTGCAGATTAATGCACTCTCAGATGTGTAAGTGGTGATTCACAGATAGACAGAGTATGAGTCTCTTGAGTGCAGTTACTGATGCACAGATAGTCAGCAAGGAGACATGTAATTGAAGATATAAGTGCAGCTAATCTGGTGCAACCTAGTAAATACAAATTCACATATAATCACTGGTTTTTCGTAAATGAAGATTCACATAAAATACCAGGTATGCATAAAAAGATGATATGCTGGTCTAATAAAACAAGCTATATGTACTGTTTTTAGCACCTGTATCGTTCTTAAAATCAAATGTGTATGTTGTTGCCTAAGCACATGAATAAACAGTCAAAAGCAGGGTCTGGTAAATCTTGGAGAAAATCCGGCACGTCAAAATGAGCCCTGTATATTTTTCAATGTCTTACACATAAGAGAATCATGCCTGTATGTGCTAGAATTCATACTCACAAAATATAAATATAGGGAAAAGAAATGTTTAATAAGCATGCAGGTTTAAGAATAGGAAAAGGAAATTTGCAAAGGGAGCATTTATCAGGTGCAAGGCAGTGTATTTCCTGAGTGAGACAGGTCAGCCATGCACTGCAGTTACAGGTCAGGCTGCATTGTGGACGCCGTGCTGCCTAAACCTAGTCAGTAGCTTCAGCTCACCTGCACTTCACTAGGATCCTCATCAGCCTTGCTCCCCAACCTACTATCTACCTTTCTCTGTTCTCACCCTCCTTGTGTGTCCTGACACTTCATCCTCCTTTCCCCAGATTGGCTTTTTGTCATTGACTCTCTGTTCCATAGACCTCGACATGCAACAACCTCCACTCTGCACAGACATCTCAACTATATCATTTTCAGGTAAATCTACAGCCTGTAAAATCATTTAGATAGGTTACATTAGGTTAGGTCAAGTTAGTTCAGGTCAGATCAAATCAAGTCAAGTTAGGTTAGGTTAGGTTTTTCCAGCATGTTCGCATTTGAGTGTATCTTGGAATTGTAAAAGGAAACCAAGTTATATGACAGAAACAAATGTCACCAACCAAATAGAAGCCAAAGGACTAAAAGCTATGGAGATTAAGATAAAAGTCAGGTCTTTATTACCATTCTGAATTTAAGGAAGATTGCCTCTTGACACAGATTCAGGTAAGGAATTCTATAGGACCACTGTGGCCAATGAAGATGCATGACCACCTAAGGTTTTCTGTATGAACCTCAGAATCACCTAATAGAGAATGTCCTAAGATCATGGACAAGATGGATTACACCACTTGTAATACTGACATAGAGATAGAAGCTTGTGGCAAAAATCACGTTATACACTAAGCATAAAATCTTAGGGCCTAATATAGGGAACGATTAAGAAATGAGGAGAAATTAAATTATTTACAGCATTGATTTTTTTTTTGAAAATAAAAAAAGATAATGACACACCTCCCCATGGAAGTCATCTTCAATGGCAAGGGGTCATTTTGTGTTTTTAACTGTCCCTTTCCTCTGGGGTTTGCCTGGCGGTGACAGACAGAACAAAATTCTTATACTTCTGCCCATCCTAATTGGGCGGATGGACATATAGCCAGTTCTCTAATTGCACATTCTCTGTCATGCCTTTGGAGATGTTTGGCCATGGTGTTGATGGAGAAGTCATTGCCTTGGCCAAAATATGGTCCATCTACACTTAATGGCCCATAAATTGAAATGGCAGTCTCTAGTTGGCAGGCTGTTACCCTGTCCAAGTAGGGACCCTTCTTCCTAGTCAGGATAAGGGAGATACACTACTGGAATAAACCCCTGTTCACCCCTTTAGTAGCCTGGCAAGGGTATTCAGGCTTATCTCAGAGGCAGTGGGTGAAGCATTTGCACATAACCAATAGTAATACAGAGAAAACACTATAAAAGAACACCACACCAGTTTTAGAAAAATAACCAATATTTATATGTGTAAACCAAGACCAAAATGCAGAAAATCCAAGAAATAATAATCCGAATATGCACATTGCAAGAATAACCTTAAAAATGAGGTCCCTTGAGATCGGTAGATCTGTCGGATGCTACAGCGGTGCTGAAAACAACCAATCAAACAGTTTTGGTCGACCTCATTGGTGCAGACTGGTATCGGTGTCAGAAGACTTGTCAACAGTACCTTTTGTTCCAGCCGACTGCGGCAGTGTGGGCAGGCGGTGGCTCAGTGGCGGTCGCCCATCGGTGTTGGTGAGACCAGATCTGTGGTGCGGGGCAGTGCTCGTTGCAGTGCTAACGGTCATGGTGCAGGCCGCAGCATCCATCGAATATTGCCGTTCAATGGGGCTGTCGTCGGTGGGCCACAGCCATGGTGTGGGACAGGACAGTGCGCTGTGTAGGTTACGAGTGGTGCCTCCAGACCACGGTGCAGACCATAGCAGTGATGTCAGCTGGCAAACGACGTTGTTGGTGAGACCAGGGCAGTAGAGTGAAGCGAGGCGGAGCAGAGTGTAGTGCCCACAGGTCATGGTGCAAGCAGTGGCTCAGTGGCGGCAGTGGCCATCTTCAGTGAGACCAGGGTTGTGGTGTGAAGTGTGGGGGGGCCTTCTGCGATGTCTTCAGTTCACAGAACTGCCAGTGGTTTTGGTGACGGCGTCGGGTTGAAGTTTCCCTCTGTGGCAATTGAGACACGAGGTCCCAGAGGAGTTACCCAAAGGAAGGTGAAGTCTTTGCTGTTCCTGAGACTTCTTGTACAGGGGGCAAGCTCTACCTGAAGCCATTGGAGAAACTCAAACAAAGAAGTTGCAGAATGTTCAGTCCAGTCCTTTCTCTGCCCAAGACAGAAGAAGTCACTACAGTTCAATACAGCAAATCACACAACAAAGTGGTATTTCCTTCTGTCAGCTTCTCCATCTCTTCCTCTTGGCAGGTTTCTGAGTACAAAAGAGTTCCAACAGTCTTGTGTCTGGGCCCCAATATTTAAATAACATTTCCCTTTGTTTTCTTGTGGTAAATATTCTCTGTGCTTAGTCCAAACCAGTTCTGTCCTCTCTGTTCCAGCTTCCTGGCTGGAGGTGGGGACAGCATTGTGTAAGGCTGACCAGGCCTATTCAGGTACAAGGGAATCTCCTCCCACTATTCCAAATGTAGACCAGGTCTATTCAGCCTAACCCTGACTCATGCAGGAAAGGCAGGGCACACCTCTACAGTGAATGCACATTCCCAGCCCCTGTCACTCCCAAACTAGACAGTCAATCCACAACCCAGCAGAGGCACAAAGGATGGCTAAGCAAGAAATACTCACTTTCTAAAAGTGGTATTTTTAAACACACAACATAAAAATAATCTTTACTAAAAGATGCATGTTTATATTTTGAGTTCAATCATGCTAAACTCAATTTCGCCACCTTGTCGCACTTGGAAGTTATAATTCTAGGATGTTGCAAAGTATCTCTCATTCTATCCTATGGGGCAGATAGACTTCAATAGTGAAAAACTAAATACATTTTATTTCACTATCAGGACATGTCACACACACCAGTGCATGTCCTACCTTTCACAGACACTGCACTCTGCCCAACAGGGTACCTTAGGCCTACCTTAGGAATGACTTACATTTCATAAAAGGGAAGGTTAGCGCTTGGCAAGTGGATGCACTTGCCAACTTGACATGGCAGTAAATACTGCATGCAGGCACTGCAATGGAATGTCTGAGATACCTTTACAGGGCTACTTCTGTGGGTGCCACAATCAGTGCTGCAAGCCCACTGGTAGCATTTGAATTACAGGCCCTGGCACTCCCACTGCAACTTACTAGGAATTTAGTAGAAAATCAAATAAGCCAAACATGGATGGAAACACCAATCCATAAACATAATTTACCTGGAGAGCATATGCACTTTAGCACTGAATAGCAGTGGTAAAGTGTCCAGAGTCCTAAAACCAACAAAAACAGGGTCAAAAACAGGAGGCCAAAAAGCAAAAAGTCTGGGGATAAACCCGCTGAAAAAGCCTAGTCTAACACACTCCTTGACTTGCAAGTAATGCAATGACAATGGCATACACAGTCATCTTACTGTTACAGAGAACTGAGAATGCCAGGCCTAGGTTGGGGCTATACAGAAAAAGACTGAATTCCAAACAAATGAGAGGAACCACAGTGATAAACCGAAAAGTGTGAACATCTGGCATGGTGGCAAAGTCTGGGTAGTGACTGTAAAAACACAAACAACAAATTTGGACTGAGGTTCTACAGCCACTGCAAACACTGAATGATCTGTGAAGTGTGACATAAATCATTCATTTAGGGCCAAACTTTAGTAGTTTCTTTATTTCATGAATTCAGTTTATTACAATAAAAAAAATAATAATAAAGAACCCATTACCATCGCTGTCCATTAATCGCTTAAAATGCTGAAACACATAATTGAAATTCAAGGGGCCATTAGAACGCTGGCCACCGGGAAAGCTCCCAGTCCAGACGGGCTCCCGGCAGAGTACTATAAGGCATATACATGGGAGCTGGCACTGCATCTGTTGGCTCTCTACGGGGCGTGGCAAGAGGCGTCATTGCTCCCACTAACACTGAAGGAATCCCTTCTATTCTCCTTGCCCTAACAAGACAGAGACCCTGAACTGCTAGGCTCTAACTACCCATTGGCACTTCTCAACACTGACTACAAAATCTTTGCAAAAATGCTGGGGGAGCGCCTGGACCCTCTGGTTCCCATGCTGTTACACACAGACCAAAATAGCTTTGTACCATCTTGTAGCATGTCCCTAAACCTACTTCATTTATTTTGTGTAACCAGGTGCTCAATGGGCCAATGGCCCTACTCAGGATGCAGGCACACCTATCTACAGCAACTGCCTTCCTCCATAAAATCATAAAACACATGGAAATTCAATGTTACTACTGGTCAAGATCCAAGTGCATGCTTGTGCCTCCTACACAGGTAGGGTGCGGAGGCGCACCAAATATACTTCCTGCTGGTTGGGCACACCCCTTGATGAAGATTTTTGGCAATTCTCTCAAATAGTTTGAAAATTACACAGCCCAGCCCAGCCTGCATAAGCATCAAAGCATCCAAGACATTGATATTGCCTTTTTGAGTATAGTCAGACTTTGTCAATTAAACTACTATCAGGTGAGAAGGAATATGAGGTCAGGCTGGGTCAGACGAAAACATGTCATGCAAAAGACACACCACCCAAAAAGTCCCAAAAGTGGATGACCTCTACTGGATTGGCAGCCATCAAGTCAACAGTGGCTGCGGACCAAACCAGTCCATTCATATTACCCCGTCAAGCCTTCCTTCAGAAGTCAGGTGATATAAGAAAATGTGCATTTTTAAAAGATCCAGCCACAGCTATCTACTCAGAAACAGAAAGCATTAAGGGCTTGCCCAACCGTTTTATACCACAAAAATTAGACTCAACAATAAACTACATTGACCAGCGCAAAAAATCAAATACAAAAGAGGATGCACATAGTTAAATCTTAGCATCAAGTAACCCACAAGGGGGTGACATAATTACCATCCAGGGAGAAAAAAGGGGGTTTCGTCCAAACGACGCCAGGTAGGACGATTAACCCCTTCAGCGCTGCGCGGATTCCCCCGCGGTGCTGAAGGGTTCGAGCGCGGGCGGGGCCATGACGGAACGGTTCCGTCATGAGCACAGCTCAACCGATGCTCATGACGGAATCGTTCCGTCATGAGCATGGAAGGGGTTAAAGGCAATTGCAGAAGAAAAGAATTTGGTTGTAAATTTCTCATGCTGCTGTTTATTGAAGCAGACTAAAGCTTGGTCCAAGCTTTAGTCTGCTTCAATAAACAGCAGCATGATCAATTGACAGCCAGGTTCTTTTCTTCTGCAATTATAATTACCATCCAGGCGCATGTCCAGACCTCAAATTGCCATCATAGGGTAACAGGACCAGATCAGCGGCCTGCCCTTCCACCTACTGACTGTCTAGGGGATAATATCATCCCGACATGCTTCACACATTGAACCATCTACATTCTACACCAAGAACAGACCAACCATCAGATCCAAATCACTCGCCTATACTTGGGTGTTTTTTCTTGTCATAGTACTGGTACTGAAAACACTGACTTGGAGGTTTCTTGGCTCCACTCAATCAATCAATCAATCAATCAATCAATCAATCAATCAATCAATCAATCAATCAATCAATCAATCAATCTATCATTTGTAAAGCGCATTTCTTACCCGTGAGGGTCTCAGGGCGCTGAGGGGAGGGGGTGCTGCTACTGCTCGAAGAGCCAGGCCTTGAGGATTCTTCTGAAGGTGAGCAGGTCCTGGGTCTGCCACAGGTGGGCAGGGAGGGTGTTCCAAGTCTTGGCGGTGAGGAAGGAGAAGGATCTGCCACCGGAGGTTGCTCGTTGGATGCAGGGGACGGCGGCGAGGGCAGGGCCGGACTGGGAACTGAAAGCAGCCCTGGCAAATTTTGGCAGACCAGCCCCAATAAGGTGCATAACGAGCAAGCGTACCGAGCGAGTAGACCACTGCTAAGGGCGTTGGGGGGGGGGCAGGGGGGGGGGGGTCCCTCCCAAGAAAAATTTGGAAAAAGAAAGGCCAAAACAATGCATTTTTCAATTGACAAAGCCACTAGCTTGTTATAGGTAGGTGTAATGTAACGTGTTGCACTATATATCTGAATACAATGACAGAACCAGCAAAATAACAGTTGGGCTGCACACTATGCTAAGCACAGATGTTTAGCTTTCCTGTTTTTAAACCACACAATTAATTACATCAGCCACGCCCCTTTGAGAGACCCGTTTTTTCATCCCACTTAAAACCCTGCCTGACAAGCCTCATCAGATGACTCTTTGCTTGTCCCTGAACCAAAGAGTGAAAAGCGCAAGGTCAGGGTCACTCATCACTTGCTGATTGGTAAGGTGATGTGCAGCCAGGTCACGAGTTAGATAGATTCAATTCAAACTGAAGAGGCCAGCAGGCCTGAAGTACAGGGCGTCTGTTACAAAGGATTTGGTGGTTTATTGGTCCTCATTCAGTATCTCTTTTTCACCTGTGTGTCTTTTTAGGAATTTCATGTGGTAGCTGTCACAACACTTATTTGAACGTGCTCCTAAAACCATTCCTTCGTATTCTTTGCACATTTCCCACCACAAATCCCCCCCTTTACTGCCCCTAGCATCTCTCAGCTAGTTTCATATTTCCTCTCTATTAATCTTTACTTTAAATAGGATTTATATTTCTCACTGCCCTCTCTCTGAATCATTTATATTCATTTATTGAGAGCCCATTGGCAACAACAATACGAGTTCCTTTCAAAATAATTGGGTCAATGCATGCTTCTATCGAGTCACCACCCACCGCCCTTACCCCACTTTTCTCGCTTCTGCACTTCCTCTGAACTTTCTTTCTTTGCCCTTCTCCCCGCCCCTTACTCTTGAATCACACCAACCTCGCCTTTACCTGCTTTTCACCTATTGGTCTTAATTATGCCGTCTGCCAGCCCAGCACGCGCCTCTCTGTACATTTAAAACGTTTTGCCCAATCATGACAGTACAACATTACAACGTTTTTTATTACTTACATTAGTTTATATTGTGGTGTGGATCGAGTGGGCAGACTTGAAGGCCTGCTCAGGACTTTGCTGCTTCTCGAGGAGAACATGCCCGGCCTGAAAAGGTGACGCAGTTATTGTGGCCCATGATTAAAGCAGGACGAGAGGCTGGTCAGAACAGGTTTGTCCAGTTTCCCTCTGACTCTGAGTTCCTCATTGCCAGGATAGAGCTCCTCTCCCCTGGTCTAGGTGGCTGGAGGCTCCTGTGGCGCACACGGACATGGATGGCATTTGGTATCTGCCCTGCAAGGACCCCTCCCGAGATCTAAACATTAAAAGGGAGGCGGTGCCTGGACTCAGGGCCTGGGTTGTCGGTGAAGGGGCCCTAAAAAGTGAATACCTGCATGCCAACACGGCCTAGTAGCAGGCGCGGTGCGTCCATTGGGGCGTGGGGGCGTACCCCCCCGCCCGCGCCTCGCGCCTGCAGCTCTCCCTCCTCTCCTCTGTGAATGTCAGGCTCTCCCTCCTCTGTGAATGTCAGTCAGCATGACGTCGGACGGTGGGCGGTCCGGCGTCATGTTGACTGACATCATTGTCAGACGCCTTTAGGAAAGGCAGCACAAGTGCGCATGAGTGGGCATGGAGCTTAATTTTTACTCCGTGCCCAGTCATGCGTACTTGAGTTTTTGCTGCCTTGCGCATGCCCATTAGGAGCCCCTCGGTCTCCTAATGGGCAGGCGGCGGGCGAGGAGTAGGCAGTGCCGTCAGCCAATCCTGGTGCTGCTGCAACGCCAGGATTGGCTGAGGGCCGGGTTGCAGGCAGTCACTGTCACTGTTGCGTCACGTGGACGTGGTGTTCCGGACCGTTTGAAGGAGCAGAGAGGCGCCAACGCGGGCCAGGAGAAGACGAGGCGGTCACCGGTCAGGTGAGTGTTTTTTAATTTATTTTAGGGTGGTTTCCTGACTGTGACCCGGGCCGTCGCTGCCTTTGGCCGCGGCGCCGGCCCCCGTATTATTTATTGATGTGAAGTGAATCAAGTCAGTGATTTAGTTGGGTGGGATCTTAATTCCCTGCCTGGGTGCGTTTTCTTGTAATTACCCTGCCGAGTTTCCTGTCCCTGTTCGGGTGGGTTCTCGAGCTTTCACTGACACTGTCTGTTGGTTCTCCAGTCACTGCGTGCGTGTGGTCCAGTGCTCCCCACTCCTTGCTGGTTTCTCGTGCTATCATTGGCTTTGTGCGGTATTTGGCGCTTCAGTTTTTGGTTGAGAGGGTTCTATCACTGGGATTGAAAGTTTTGTGTTTTACTGACTGGGTAGGCTGTCCTGTCGCTGGACAGCTGGCGTCTCATGATCTCTGTCTGCACTTCTTCTGTTGGTGGTACGCGGAGGGGGGGACTCTATGCTGTTTCTGGTTGTGTTTTGTTGTCACTTGAAGAACATCCATGAGCCCACGTCTACTCCATTAGCGTAGTGTCTTACAAGTTAACGGCCTGCATTGTTTGTGGTGTTAATTAATCAATGCAAGTCCAGTGTGTCTCAACAGTGTTTAATTTTTTAAGAGACAGCGCCATTTACCAGAACATTGTATTCCATTGTGTGGAAATTTATAGAGCGCTTCGTAACTACAGAGTTTTCTGATTCTTGCCTTTTTGTATGCAACGGCTTGCTCTCCCATTCCCAGGTAAAAAAACAATGTTTACATAAATAAAGCGATTTGGTGTATATTATCCGCATTCCTGACTTCATTACTTTCCCTTCCTTACAGCAAGAGACGTAGATATCAAACGTGCAGCAAGGTCAGTGGCACCACAACCCCGGAATCAGAGGGGCCCATTGCATCCCCAAATTATAGCTGTTTTTTATTAACACATGTTGATTGGGGGTGCGGGGTGGTCCGTTCATATATTAGGGCCCTATATGTTTTGCAAATAGTATTTCTTGTTACGCTAGCGTCATGAAAAGAGCAATACCAAATGAATTAATGAAGCTAAACAGACCCTTGTACCAGTGGGTTTTGTTTGTATTAGGCAATTACTGCGTGAAGTGAATTCATGTGGCTGATGGGTTCTGATGCATGTGGCTGACAGGTGATGCAACAACAGCTGTTCCTGAGTTTGTGCGCATCTTTTTCGGTTACACTTTTCAACAAGGCTAATGGACCGGGAAATTGGGCACTTTCAGAAGTTGTTAGCTGGGTAAACATGCTGATTGTGTGCTGCCATTTCTTTAAACGAGTCGCCTCTGCGGGTTGGCATTTCTACTGATGGTATGTGCAGTATGCCAATCATTTTACGCCTCACCTCTTTCAAATGTCACCAGCCGCCCCTGCCTAGTAGGCATCAGCTGCACTGGCATGGATGGGCTTCAGAGCACACACATCTGTTGCACTTACTTCCCTGGCATAAACTGCGCCCCCAACAAGCAAGAATCAGGACTGTGCTAACGTTATAACTTCATGCCAATGTGGTGCTCCGGAGGCTATGTCATATTTACACCCTGCATTATATCCACATGCTTGCAGTCTACCATGACGTCTGCTGTGGTGAGTTCCTCACTATGGATGCCCATTGAACACAAATCCTGGCTGTCTGTACTAAGCTTGGGCGGAACTACCTACTATGCTGCAGTGTCGGAGGAGGCGTAGACCATTGGCCCGTGATCTGTGCACCCTCCCCAAATCTACGCCCCCTCCCCAAGTTCGCCCTATACCTGCGCTGTCATTGGCGGTGGGGAGGGAGGGAGGGGGCATTCTAGTCCTCGATGGTGTGCGTGCACTGCCTACATGGATGCGCCAAAAGTGTACACAGCACGCACCGCACACGCACGTGAGGCACTACTAAATTCAAACAACTGCATTGTTGTTGAATTTAGTTGTGTGTGCGATCTGACCTTTGTGCAGTGAGTGAAAAGAAGCTTTTCCCCGCGCGGAGGTCAGAGTGCAGAGAAATAGACTGTCATGGATGGCGGCCATCGGATGTTGCTTAAAAACCGGCCCCCTGTGACAAAACCGGCCCCCACCCTTCCGGCCTCCCGGGGGATTGCCCGGTGCCCGGCATCACCAGTCCGGCCCTGGGCGAGGGCGAGGCTGGCGGAGCGGAGCTGGTGGGTGGGAGTGTAGAAGCTGAGTCTGCTGTTCAGGTAGGCTGGTCCGGTGTTGTGGAGAGCTTTGTGTGCATGGGTGAGGAGTTTGAAAGTGATCCTCTTCTTGATGGGGAGCCAGTGTAGGTCTCTCAGGTGGGGGGTGATGTGGCTGCGGCGTGGGATGTTGAGGATCAGTCGGGCGGAGATGTTTTGGATGCGTTGCTGTTGTTGTAGGTGTTTGGCCGGGATTCCTGTGTTGAGTGTGTTGCCGTAGTCCAGCCTGCAGCTGATGAGGGCTTGGGTCACCGTTCTTCTAGTTTTGGTTGGGATCCATTTGTAGATCCTGCGGAGCATGCGGAGGGTGTTGTAGCAGGAGGAGGAGACGGCGTTGACCTGCTTCGACATGGAGAGGGAGGAGTTGAGTATGAATCCTAGGTTGCGTGCGTGGTCCGTGGGTGTCAGTGCTGTTCCCAGTGTGGTCGGCCACCATGAGTCGTCCCAGGCAGAGGGGGTGGGGCCGAAGAGGAGGACCTCTGTTTTGTCCGAGTTCAGTTTCAGACGGCTGCTCCTCATCCATTTGGCAACGGCCTTCATTCCCTCATGGAGGTTGGTCTTGGCGGTGTGCGGTTCCTTGGTGAGGGAGAAGATGAGCTGGGTGTCGTCGGCATAGGAGATGATGTTCAGGTCATGCTGGCGGGCTACTTGTGCGAGGGGGGCCATGTAGACGTTGAACAGGGTAGGGCTGAGGGATGAGCCCTGGGGTACGCCGCAGCTGATGTCGGTGGCTTCGGATCGGAAAGGTGGGAGGCGGACTCTCTGGGTTCTGCCGGTGAGGAAGGACGTGGTCCAGTCCAGGGCCTTCTCCTGGATTCCGGCTTCTTGGAGGCGTGTCGTTAGTGTGCGGTGGCAGACCGTGTCGAAGGCAGCTGATAAGTCCAGGAGGATCAGGGCTGATGTTTCGCCATTGTCTAGTTGGCATCTGATGTCGTCTGTGGCGGCGATGAGGGCTGTCTCGGTGCTGTGGTGTCGTCTGAATCCGGACTGGGAGGGGTCTAAGATGTTGTTGTCCTCGAGGTGGCGGGTCAGTTGCATGTTGACGGTTTTCTCGATGACCTTCACCGGGAAAGGGAACAGAGAGATGGGCCGTAAGTTCTTGAGGTCCTTGGGGTCCGCGTTGGGTTTTTTGAGGAGGGCGTTGATTTTGGCATGCTTCCAGCTTTCCGGGAATGTCGCTGTCTTGAAGGAGGTGTTGATGACCTTCTGTAGTTGGGGTGCGATTGATGCGTCAACTTTGTTGAATATGTGGTGAGGGCAGGGGTCTGACAGGGATCCTGAGTGGATGGAGTTCATGACCTTGCGTGTCTCGTCATCGTTGACGTAGGACCAGGAGATCAGGAAGTTGGTGCAGGTGGTGTTTGCGGGGGATGGTGGAGTCTGCCGTAGTCGGGCGGTTGTGGTGTTGAAGCTGTCGTGGATGTCAGCGATCTCGCGGGGGAAGAAGGTGGCCAGTGAGTCGCACAGGTCTTGTGAGGGTGGGATGTCGTTGGTGATGGCGCTGGGGTTGGAGAGTTCCTTCACTATGTTGAAAAGTTCTTTGCTGTCGTGTGCGTTGTTGTCATGGCGGCCTTTGAAGGAAGATCTCTTGGCTGCTCTGATAAGTTGGTGATGTCTGCGGGAGGCAGCCTTGTGGGTTGCGTGGCTGTCTGGTGTACGATCTTGGAGCCATTTCTTCTCCAGTTTCCGGCATGTACGTTTGGAGGTCTGGAGCTCTTCGGTGAACCAGGTGGCTTTCTTGCTGGTGTGGCTGTTGGAGGGTTTCTTGAGCGGGGCGAGGGTGTTGGTGCAGTCGTCGATCCACTGTCTGAGGTTGTGGGCGGCGGCGTCTGGGTAGGTGGGGTCGGCGGGTGGGTTTTGGGCAAGGGTGGATGTCAGTTGATCTTCGGTGTCTTTGCTCCAGCAGCGGCGAGGCCGCTGTTGGGTGCGGTGGTGTGTGGTTGGTTTCTTGAAGGTGAAATGGATGCAGTGGTGGTCGGTCCAGTGGAGTTTAGTGGTGCGGATGAAGGCGACGTGGGTGCTAGTGGTGAAGACGGGGTCGAGCGTGTGGCCAGCGGCGTGAGTGGGTTCGTTGATGAGCTGTCTGAGGCCGAGGTTGGTGAGGTTGTCGATCAGGGTGGTGGAGTTGGCGTCGTTGTTGTTCTCGAGGTGGTATTTCAGGTCTCCGAGGAGGATGTAGTCCGTGGAGGTGAGTGCGTGGGTGCTGGCGAGGTCAGCGATGGAGTCGCTGAACTGAGCACAGGGTCCGGGGGGTGTGTAGATGAGTGTTTCTCTGAGTGTAGTGTTGGGGTCGGTGTGGATCCGGAAGTGTAGGTGTTCGGCGGTGTTGAGGGTGTCGTCTGCGTGGGTGTAGACCTTGAGGGTGGACTTGTGGATGATGGCTAATCCTCCTCCGATTCCGTTGTCGCGATCCCTGCGGGTGATCTTGTATCCGTCAGGGATGGCTACGGCAATGTCAGGCGCTGAACTTTATTAATGGATAATGCTGAACTTATAAAAGCCTTGGTGGTTAAAACCATCAATCAGAGGAATAATCTGCCAGCATTAATACCAAATTTGAATAATTAACACATCGGATTACAATTGTACAAGCAATAAATTACTCAGATCAACAAGGAACCTGCAAATGTTGCCCAGTCATCGATAAATTAAGCTCTTTACCAGCCAATGTATCTGACATTTTAAACGAGATGAGAAATCGTGAGAATGCAATATCATCTATATCACATATTTGAGAGGTAAATACACGTGATCGAACACAACCAGTAGTCAAGTAACAAAGAGCAGAAGACAAAAATAACACACGTAATACTCCCCGCAGATTGCCAACGCAGCAGAGCACAATCAATACAGTGCTGCCATCTTCACATCTTCTTCCGCCCATCTTCACAGAGGTAGATTAGCTTATGACTCAAGCCCACACTAAGGGGCTTATTTACAAGCCCCTTGCTCCACCCTTACATCACTTTTCCCATGTTAAAAATGACGCAAAAGTGGCGCAAGGGGCTTGTAAATCTGCCCCGTAAAAGACAAAATAAAAACAGGTTAGGAAGGTGAGAAGGAACCCCAGCCCACTATGGCAGAGTGGAGAACAGGTAATAACTTATATTCTATGTTTACCGGCAAACAGAAACATCAACCTTCCCCAGCAGAAATGACCCCAATGGTCCAGTTAAAAGCCACTGATCTTGAGCCGCTGGATGCATCAATGGCACAGCTGTGCCCTTCGGATTGATCTGATACATTGCCAGTATCTTCTGACAGGCTGGGTACCATTCAGGAGGCTCTGACAGTAAAAGTCGACCCACATGGCTAGAACGTGCAGGCAGTTTCCTTATTGATCCCTTTCATAGCCACGGCACCTGAGCCACATGACAAACTAGGGACAAAACTGACACCCTCGGACACACTGGAAATGGTGCAAACAGCCACCCACAGGAAAGAAATCCAGCCCATCAAAACTGACTGATCAGGTAAAACCCATCTAACAGACCAAAGGAACATTCTTCCTAGTCGCCACTGGAGATTGAACGATTCAGACAGATTCACATCTACAAATAGAAACTGAGCACCTGCCTTAAGGGTGACAACGGTCTCTTCAAGCAACTGTTGAATGAAAGGACATAATTGCACGCAAAAACCACACAGGTAGATAGGAGATAGGTAGATAGGATCATACTGTTCGCTTACTCCCTGCCAGAAGGCAACACCATTGATACGCCATACCATGTACAGGAACCTCCCTATAATCAAGAGGAAAATGGTAAAAGTTAATATTCAAAACACAGAGAGAGCAAACAATACAATGCAACTACAAAATGCCAATTTGGATTTGCACAAAGTTCCTCAGAGTCGAGCACTTGCCCCTATGATATGGACAGCGACTCCTTGCAAATCGTGCAAACACCACAATATGTGTCACAAGGACAGCAGGATATATTAAATAGGGGAAACATCATAAGGCTGCTTGCTGAGATACCTACATTGTTCCACATCGAATCAACAGATTTAATATCGGTTAGATTCTTGCACAATGAAAAGCAGCCACTCGGAGAAAAACTTCACTAGATGGTGTTCGGAAGAGACAGTCATCCTAATCAACAGTGCAAACCAACAATTTGAATCATGGGGTATACTTCTTTCGAAACCCACAATACAGCGCTACCCATTACCCTTGCTAACTTCAGCAGAAAGTAGAAGCACCCATCGGGTCCCTTCCCGGTATATTCGGTTTTATGGAATGCCCGTGGTCCAAAAGGCAGCTCCATCAAATCAAACAAGCAATGGATGAAATTCAAGGCTAATGGCGCTGGCCAGCATCTGCCCTAAATGCCCCAAGTAAGGAATGACCCTCCAAGCAAGCAACAAACAAGTTGAGGGAAACCTTCCTCAGTATTATTTACTGAAACATTGCGGGAGCAAGCAAAGCACCAAATTACCGATGATGCACTGCAGACCAACTGTGCATGTGGATGCCGTTGGTAGGCATCCAGCACCAATTTTATTGCATTCCGACGACACTGCCCTACTATCTAGGAAACCCATTGGTTTACACAAATTGGTGGACACTTTTGGGCACTTCATGGACGCCAGGAAAATGACAATTAATAATGCAAAAACCTTCACAATAGTTTGTGGGAAAGTGCAGAAACGCAGAACCTTTTATATCGAGAGAGCCCCATTTGTTGACATTAATTAAGTTTACTATATAGGGGTTTTATCTTGGGCCCAGCATGTTCTAAGCACGAAGCTGAAATTGAGTAGCATTTGCGAGGGAGTGTTCAGATTTTCTCATAATATCTGTAGTCACCCAATCAAGACAATGATTGATATAATTATGAGGGGTCTTACAACCAATACTTTTGTGGGAGGTCTGCCTAGTTACCCACTGGGTCAATCACTTAGATGTGCGTCATTCTTTATATCACACAAGGAGGCAGTTTTACATTTTTAAGGGGACATATGAGCCTTAAGACCCCTTGGCTGTCTATATGGAAGAAAGTAGAAACTTATTTTACCAAGTCAATTATATCTGACTGCCAAGCCCTCGACCATACTATGAAAATACCTTGGCTGTTTTATATAAATGGTTTTTTTTAACTGCAGTTTGTTTTATCCATCCTGACCAACCCTGCAAGCTGCTCCTCTTTGGAGAAAAGCGCAATTAAGAGGAATGTATACAATGCATACCATCACAACGCGGTATGTTACATCACGGTCTTGACAACGCAAGTCGTTACCTTCTTGAACTACAGAAAGGAGCTTAGAACGCTTGAAGAATATAAGAGAGATATCGTAGCTTCTTATCTATCAAATGATTTTTTGGGTGTGTGTCAACATTACCTGATTTGAGTGACTAACACCCAGCATCCTTTTGTGTTAACTAGACTATGATTGGGCATTATCCACCACCTTGTTGCTTTCCCTGAAAGGAAAAAGCACCCACCAGACACAATACCCTGTCCTTGTGATGCTGTGTCAGCCTCAGAGCACACTGCACTTTATTTCATTCTGCATTTTTTGTGAGGGTTTGAGGCGATATTACTTAAAACCCTTTGTCCTAGAGACCAATATTAGAGATTATAAAGATGCTTTTAAATATATATTCGCATTAGAGACTCCTTTGGTTTGTGTTAGAACTGAACTCTATACATGGGGTGCTATACATTTTAGGAAAAGTACTGCAATGTATTTTTATGTGGGGGTATTTTAAGAAATGTTTTATTATCAGTATTCTTTGTTCTTTTTTAATACTGCTGTATATTCATGGAGTATTACTGTTGATGTGTTCTTTTTATTTTATGGCCTTCGGTCTTTGTGCTGAATACAGATTTTAATAGAAGCGAATGTGCATGACGTTTCCCAGACATTTTCTGACCCATGGATTGATTAGACGATCTAATGACTAAGGATATGCGAAATTTGTGCAGGTTGCTTTGGAGTACTTATGTGAAATTCCAGCCAAACTTTATAAAATTACATGTAATTTCACAAAGCGCATATCCTTCATTTTTGCACCAATTTTGCGCACAAGTTTGTTTCATGTAAAGGTCTCTCTTTTTTGTATTGATTGAACCATTTATCAGTATCTCTAATCATAGTTTGAATTATTTTTTTGATTTCATCATAAACTGGAAATATTAACAGGAAACAAAACGATAATTATTTTCAAGCTGCTCAGAGTATACCACAGTTTCTTCTATAAGTCTTAACGATCTAGTTTATTATCTGAGAATGGCCTCAACCTCGCCCTCCCCAACAACCTTTGACTATCTCCCTCTACAGCACTTTCCTGATGCCTTTGTTATCAAACTCAAATCCAACTAAATCACTCAACACTTTTTGTGCCAACTCATAAATTAAGTCCCTTTACATCATGACACACCTACACTCCCCACCCTGTGATATCCTGATTAGTAATGAGAAATCTGCTCCTCCAATTCAGAGATTTACAATCCCTGCCATCATGAACACAGAGAGCATGTTTATGTTTAGGGATTTTATTTAGTGCATAGCTATCCGAAGGCTTCCCAGCGCTGCGGAACAGGAGGTCATATTTAGCATTAGCTTATTCAGGAAACAACCATGTCTTCAATCTTTTCCTTAAGTAAGGTTCATCCGTAAGAAGTCTTAATTCCCTCGGTATGGAGTTCCAAAGTTTAGATACCAAGTGCAAGAATGATCTTCCTCCCCATCTGGCTTGTCTTATCCTGGTGGTTTTGGCCAAGCGATCTGAGGCGGATCTAAGGGCTCTTATCGGTGTATATGATGTGATGAGTGCCCTGAGGGGAGTAGGCCTTTTGCCATTCAAGGCCCTGCGTGCTATGCATAATGCTTATAATTGACCCTGACCTGTACTGGCAGACATTGAAATGATCTCAGGGTCTCTTTCGCTGACTCATAACTGTGTATGTTTCTGAGTACCCAGGTGGCTGCATTCTGTAACACCTACAGCCTACTCAACACGTATTTAGGTGACCCCAAGAAGAGAGAGTTTCCGTAGTCCAGGCGAGAGATCACCAAGGACTGTATCACTGTTTTTTAGGTCTCTTCTGGGAAGAGGCCTAGAATTTTACGGAGCATACGCAGGATTCCAAAACATGTAGCAGTCAATTTTCTGGCCTGTGTTTCCATCATCAGGTTACGGTCTGGCCACATTCCTAAGTTCTTTATGGAGTTTTTTGAACCGGCAGACTTCTTAGTCCTTTTGGTCACTCAATAGTTACTCATGATGGGAGATTGTTTCCTAGAAACATTGTTGTAAATTAAGGCAGAATGTGATTAAGCATTTACTGAAAACATTAATGCTTTCCCTTGCGATCATGTTTTCTTCGTTATGTTGACCGAAGTCCGGACTCCATTTTGTATTGACATGCTGCCACGTGTTCGTCACGAGGAGAGTCCGACCTCTGTGTTAGTTGCTCCTGTAACCTGCCTAGTAACAGTTTATAAATAGCTCTCTTGTCCATCTGGCGCATGCCCAGACTTGACCACATCTGTTATAATTAGCTTTGCTTGACCATGTGTTTTCGCGGGCCCAAAGAGTATGTTAGCTCCGCCCATGTATTGATTCAGTATCGAGAATGACCATAAATGGTAATGTTCTTCGGCCTTACGTTGTATCCACCCACTATGAGCCCCTCTGTTGTGTATAAAAGGGGACTGTGTACGAATGTTCTTTGTGCTACTCCAGGCAATACTGAAGAGTGTTGTGTGGATTGTAGGACCACCCTTAAGGGTTAATAAACGTTGTCTTTGTACTTTGCAGTTTCCGTGCCAACTTCCTTATAGATTCCGTTACAGGAGAGCGAACCCTTGTTCTTGCGGGCCTAGCTGAGGCCTGTATTCATCAATTGGCGCCCGTCGCGTGGGGCTCATCGGCGACTCGGATGCTCGAAGGACTGGTCGCGACGAAGGTGAGGAGTTTGGCCGGGGACGTGATCACTGCCAGCGGCGTCTTAGCCCTGGCATCCCGAGGTTTTTCTTCCTTCCCTTCCGAGCTGACCGTCTGGGTGGCGCCGGTCATCGACTGAGACCTCTTCTGTCGGTCCTGCCGTGAGAGCCGTTTGGGCGATTGTGGAGCTTGGCAGTTGGAACCTGGACTCTTGATTGGTAAGAACCGTTGTACGGTACTTGCTCCGAGTTTTTGAAGCCTGGGATGGCTATTTGAGTTTGATTGATGGTGACTAGTCATATTTTGAATTTGTCTTTGTGAAAATATATGCGTTGCAACACATATAGGCAGGTAATGTGGAGAAATTTCTCCAGGAGCTGTGTAAACTCTGAACGGCGCAACGATTAAGTGCCATTTTCTTTATAATATTGCATATTTTGCATTATTCCTAGCATGCCTGCTTTTAGCGCACTCCGTAAGTGGTGCTGCTGTTTTGGAAACCGGTTGAACCTCGAGGAATCTGCTCCAGCTCCCCCAGAGGGGACTCCTAATAGGGATATGTATGTGAAGCATGGTCTTTCTTCCATAATGTACAGCACGCTATGGAGGAAATACACGAGGAAGGATCCTGAGTTGCGATGGCCTTTGTATGGATCGTTTGATATACGTAAGATTGAGTATGTGGAACAGTGTATGTGTAAGCGGCGTGCTCGTCAGGATATGTTTGAATGTGTGCGATTATGGGTGAAGGAAGTGCGTGAGCGAGAGAAGCGTGAGAAAGCGCTGTTTGATAAAGAACAACGGAAGAATGATCATGTGCGAGCGCAGGAAGCGAAGCGTCGGGAGGACAAAGAGCAAACGGACAGACAAGAGAAAGAGCGTAGGCTACAGGTTTCGGGTCAATATGTTGTTCGCCAGCCACTTTATCCTGTCCTTAATAATTCTGATGATGATTTTTATTTGCTAGATCGCTCTCCGCCCCCTTATGTTGGCGCATCTGCTCCACGGCCGCAAGATTCTGACCCGGTTTCGGGTAAGGTAGACACACGGTCCATGCTGTCGGCCGAGCAAATGGCTGAGCTTCGGACACTTTCCTTCCGTGCGCTTAAAGGCAAGGTATCCATGGAGGACTTATTTCAGACTTGGGGGCAGTGGCAGGAGAGAGATAAAGTGTATTTTCTGGGTCATTTCACGGAGGAAGTGATTACTGCTTTCCGAAAATATTCTCATGTTCTTGAGCCTGACGAAGTGTCTTCGGACGCTAGAGCAATACGTAACGGTGCTTTTTCTCCCTCTAAGGCTCCTGAGGCGGCTCGGCGGCTGTTCGCCTTGCGGGACGAGGTGCTGGCCCTTCGAGAGAAAGCACGTCAACAAACGGAGGAGGAGAAGCAGTCGGATTCGTCTGCAGCAGGGGGCCACCCATCCGCCTCCCAGTCAGATAAGGATGACATAGTGCATGCTAAACCAATGCGAGAGGCGGCGCCTTTGTATGTTCCTCCTAAGGGAGCAGGGACTAGCTCGGATATTAACTCCGCCGATGCAAGGGGATATTTCGTATATAATTGGGTTTACACTCCATGGCATAGGGCCGATGTTATGGCACTAAAGAATGCGTTGCCTGACCCCCGCAAGAATCCAGCGGCCTTATATGAAGAAGTCGAGGGGGCCTTGAATTCTTGCATTATGACCTTAGCGGATATAGACCTGTTCTTTGGCCTTATCCTACCGCCGGATACGTGGCGCTCTGTCCGAAAGGTAGATGATGCGGTTGCCTTCAAGGCCCGGTGGTCTGACCTTGAGGATGAGGATAGGGAACGGAAGCCCGCACAGAAACCACCCCAGAATATTTTAGATCTCCCTGCGGCTATTGTGGCTAAGTTGAAGACGATTATCCCCCCTAAAAAGATTGACTGGAATATGTTAACTGCATGTAAGCAGAAAGTTGACGAGTCAGTTGCGGACTTCTTTACGCGCTTTGAGGAGACGTTTCATGATTTTAGTGGCCAGTCGCTTACTGACGACACGGGCCGCCACCTTTTCGCGGACAAATATGTGGCTAATCTGCTACCGGCAGTTGCGGCCCGGTTAAAAGCGAGTGAAAGCTCTTGGTCCTCCGCGACACCGACGGCCCTTCTGACTATCGCTCAGTATTATGAGCGTCAGGAGCACGAGGCGAAGGGCCAGGAGGAGAAGAAATCGAAAGATCTCAAAACCAAGGTGATGTTAGCACAAGTATATGGCCCGCCCCGACGGGGTAATAATAATAGAGGAAGGGGCGGATCTTATGGTCCCCCTTCGGGCCGATCTGATTTGAATAGGAACCAGTGTGCGTACTGCAAGCAGTTGGGCCATTGGGCCAGGGATTGCCCAGCGGTGCGTGCTTCGCGTCAGGGGCACACTCCGGGTGGCCCGAGAGGTAGAGGGGGCTTCTCGAACTTTAGAGGGAATTCTAACGATAATGTCCGTTTCGATACTGCCGGGCGGCACCGAGATGGCTCAAATGTTTTTGATCGCCAGCACCAGTATCATGTATCGGACATCGATCAATCGGGATATCATGATTCTCAGCATGCATAGGAATGCGTTGGATGGGGGTCCGAATCAGTTGAGGTGCCGGTCGATCAGACAGGTCCTTATGTATCGGCTGAGGTTTTAGGTTCTACTGATCAGTTCCTAGTGGATACAGGAGCGACACGTAGTGCATTGTCTAGGTACTTGGTTCCGGGGGCTCCCCCATCCGGCTCAATAGTTACATCGGTAGGGTTTGACGGTACACTCTCCCGAAGCCCTCTTTCACAGCCCCTTACATTTAAGGTTGATTCTTTTTCTGCGCCCTGTCCATTTTTGCTTGCTCCGTATACACCGGATAACATTATGGGCCTTGATATGTTAAAGTATTTTAGGGCTACAATCCGCTGCTCCCCTGAGGGTGTGAGGGTGATCTTAAATGACAACTATCCCAGGTCTGGGCGGATGTGTACGATATCAGAGGATGCATTGTTGGCTACCCTCCCCCGAGCTTTATGGGCGACTTCGGACACAGATGTGGGACAAATGGTGATTCCTCCGGTCCACATTAGTGTCCAGGAGGGGGCGGTGCTACCACGCCTCCCGCAGTATCGTATTTCCCAGGAGGGCGAGGAGGCTCTCATACAGATTGTGCAAGACTTGATCGCAGTAGGGGTAGTGGAAGAAGTTCCCTATAATATCTGTAACAGTCCGATTCTCCCAATTTTGAAAAAGGACACGGATGCAAAAGTCTATCGGTTCATAATTGATTTGAGGGAGGTAAACAAGATCGTGATGCCTCAGTACCCGGTGGTTTCCGATATCACGACGTTGCTTACCTTGGTCCCGCCTACGGCGACCATGTTTTCAGTGATTGATTTGAAGAATGCCTTCTTTTCCATTCCCATTCACCCTGATAGCCGATTTCTTTTTGGGTTCACATTAAATAATAGATCTTATCGTTTTTGTAGAATTCCCCAAGGCTACACAGAAAGCCCTAGTATTTACAGTCAGGCTTTGAAACGACAGTTGGATTCCTTTGTTTTACTCGAGGGGGTCGCCCTCATTCAATATGTCGATGACATCCTGTTGGCGGCTGACACCCTGGAGTTGTGTGAGAAAAGCACGTTATCCTTACTTTCCTTTTTAGCATCCCACAATCACAAGGTCTCTAGGAAGAAATTGCAATTCTGTAGACCAAAGGTGACTTATTTAGGTCACCTTTTGTCTAAGGAGGGGCGTGCACTCACACCAGATCGTATCCAAGTAATTTTGGACACACCGAGACCATCCACGCAGAAGGATGTGCGTGCATTTTTGGGTCTTGTTTCTTTTTGTAGACAGTGGATATTGGGGTTTTCACACATAGCTAAGCCATTACTAGCTCTTTTGACAAAAGACACGCCTATCCCAATCCCTTGGTCAGATGAGTGTGATGCTGCTTTTCAGCAACTGCGACAGGCCCTTTGTTCAGCACCAGTGTTAGGGACCCCTGATTATACAAAACCCTTTTCGCTGTATGTGCATGAGAAAGATGGATGTGCATTGTCAGTCTTAGTACAGATGCACGGCGACAAGCAGCGCCCTTGTGCATACTTTTCGGCTGTGCTTGATCCTGTCGCCCGAGCATTACCAGGGTGTTTTCGCTCGGTAGCAGCGACAGCTGTGTCAATACGCCAAAGTGAAGGAATTGTGTTGTCCCATAAATTGTTGGTGTTAGTTCCCCATGCTGTGGATGCCCTGCTTAATCAAACAAAGACGCAGCATTTGACCAGTGCCCGTTTAACGGGATATGAGCTGACGCTTTTGGCTCCTCATATTACGTTGAAAAGGTGCGTGACATTAAACCCGGCCACATTGTTGCCATACCCCGAGACCCAGCCTGGGGCGCAGAAAGCGCATGATTGTATTCTTGTGACTGAGGAACAAACAAAGGGTCGTATTGATCTCCAGGATACGCCCTTCTCAGAGGTAGATGGAGAGTTGTGGGTAGACGGATCATGCCTGAAGCTACCAGATGGTACGACTTCAGCAGCGTATGCAATTACCACATTACACACGATAGTGGAGACAGCACGCATACCACAGAAATCAGCTCAAGCAGCGGAACTGATAGCCTTAACACGAGCATGTGAGCTCAGTACAGGATTGTGTGTGAATGTTTACACAGATAGCCGCTATGCCTTCGGAGTAGCGCACGATTTCGGCCTACTCTGGAAGGAGAGAGGGTTCTTAACGTCACATGGGGTACAGATAATGCATGGGGAGTTAGTCCACAACCTCTTAACCGCATTGACATACCCGAAGAAAATTGCCATTGTTAAGTGTAGTGCCCATAGGAAAGTAGTTGATAAAGTTGGAGAAGGGAATGCGTTAGCGGATCGAGTAGCACGGGAGACCGCGATGCAGCCTGGCGCTACTGCCATGTATGTAGTAAAGTCACAGGTGGAAAGATGGCGAGATGCGAAGGAAGAAGTGCGAGAAATACAGAGGACCGCTTCTGACAAAGAGCGGGAACGGTGGGCTAGCGAAGGGGAACTGGATGATGAGGGCTGTTGGGGAAATAAGCAGATGGATAGATGGAAATTACCCACGGCCTTTGTACAACCTATGGTTCAGATGGCACATGGGCTAGCACATGTTGGAGCTTCCGCAATTGTGAAATTGCTTACCCAAGTCTGGGAGCATCCAGAGATTGCTAGCACAGCAAAGAGGGTGGTGCAGACCTGTATGATCTGCCTGAGGTATAACCCAGGGAAAGGCACTCGAACTCCAGCAGGAGGATTTGCGACGCCCACTGCACCCTTTGAGGTTCTGCAGATGGATTACATCCAGCTTGAGCGCTGTAACAATTTGAAGTATGTTCTAGTAGTGGTCTGCGCCTTCAGTAAATGGGTTGAGGCGTACCCTACGAAAGACAATACTGCAATGACTACAGCGAAGCTATTGCTGAAAGAGTTTTTCCCTCGATACGGCGTCTGTAGACTTCTGTGGAGTGATAATGGCCCTCACTTTGTAGCGAATGTTATAAAATATGTCTTGAAGGGCCTAGGCATCACCCAGAAGTTCCACGCCGTATTCCACCCCCAGTCTGCAGGACTAGTCGAGAAGTATAATGGTACACTGAAGCTTAAGATCGCCAAAATCCAAGCTTCAACATCTTTGACTTGGCCAGACGCCCTGCCACTGGCGTTATTGTCAATTAGGTCGGTGCCACACTCTCGAACTGGCCTTACGCCATATGAAGTTGTATTTGGACGCCCAATGAATATTTGGGGTCCACCAAGGCCTAAGGCTGTGTATGATGTACCTTGTGTAATGATGAGCGATTATCTGGCACAGTTAACGGATAATTTGGTTTCTATTCATCAACAGGTCCGAGAGGCGCTCCCTGATCGGTCTACCGGCGAAGGACATGGTCTCCGGCCTGGGGATCATGTCATGGTGAAGGTCTTCGACAGAACGAACAGTTTGGAGCCGAGATGGGTCGGACCTGAGCAAGTTCTCCTTGCAACAAGGACGGCAGTGCGAGTCTCGAACAGGAAGAATTGGATCCATTCCTTACACTGTCGAAAGGTACCGCCCGGATTGGTGGAGTCTGCCGTGCTGACCGATCAACGAGAAATCCTAGCAGCAGAGACAGGCCGTGCTGCTGAGCCACGAGACACTGAGGAGCTCTTTCCGGACCACACGACTTCTGGAGGAAGGCGATATCATCTTCGACCAAGGAAGTGAGGTTTCCAGTACCGGGACATACTGTCAGAACGGCCCTTGGGTTAGTGAAACGGAGAGCCGATGAGGCAAGGGGGGGGGGATCAGCCCTGCATTAGTGTAGCGACACCCGTCTTGGCCCTCTGGTGAAGAAATCAACCGCTGCCCAAGGGGAAGAGTTCTGACAGACTTTTTAGTTTCAGGAAGATATCAGGGTATTGTTTCTTTTGACATGGAGAAGAAGAAAATCCTTTGTGCGTTGGGGTTCATGCTAACAGTAGCTATCGTTGGTATAACCACATGGTTTGTGGAGGAGGCAACTCCTGCTCGAAAGACGCTTGTGTTGACGACTCCAGTGCCTGCGGAGCACTACTTTTATACATTGCCATATCAAGAGTTGAAGCATCGACAATCCTATTTGAATAACACTTTCATTCAGATGCTGCATCACACCCACGTTGCTACGAACGCTACGAACTGTTGGATATGTGGGATGATGCCAGCCCATCAGAAGAAAGGAGGTACGCCATTCATACCACTTCCTTTCTCTCATAATGGCTCTTGTAGAGCATGGTACACTTTGCTGTTTGCCACTCGGAAACCGACAGTGGGACGATTGCTTTTCAGACTCAATAAAGAATGTCATCAAGATAAAAATGGATATCCACAAGCAAATGGGACAATTTGGGAATGGGAAGAGTACCGACCGGACAATGAATCCATTCCCTATATCTTCACGAACACAAGAGACACTGTGGGGAAGGACAAATTCGTAATCCAAGTAGCACAAGCTCAAGCGGACCTGTGTGTCCAGAGTGTGGGTTTTATCCCTGTTGGTGTCAGTGATTGCATAACCGTACTAAACATCGACGGGTTAAATAATAGTACCTTCCTAGCGTCCCATAATACCTATTTTGTATGTGGAAATAAAGGTTATTACCGTTTGCCGGCTGGGTGGTCTGGGGTATGCTATGTATCATTCCTATTACCTCCTGTATTCTTAGCACCCGCGTCATATCATAAGGATTTAAAACTGTTGAATAATGTGACTGTAAATAGATATAATCGTACTCTATCAATTGATGATGTGGATCAAACCGATACCAGCTTGCAACAGTATATTGATTTTAACTTAGGACTGTTTTTCTTTGTTGGAGCTGCTTTGAATAGTAGGAAGATCCGAAGATTGACAAGAGTGGTAGAAGCTGTGACAAATCAGACTGCTGCCGCTCTTGGGAATCTTACGGAAGAGTTACAAATAACTAGGATTGTTGCGTTGCAGAATCGTATGGTATTAGATGTAATGCTAGCTGATCGAGGAGGAGCCTGTAAAATTATTGGAAGTAGCTGCTGTGTGTTCATCCCTGATCATACGCCATCCGTCTATAATGCCATTAACAAGCTGCATAAAATAGCAGCTGAAATCCACACAGAAAACGGCACTTGGTCCTTTTCCGGATGGTTTTGGGCGTTGGTTACTGCCTGGGGATGGAAGGTCTTAACTGGTCTCTGCATTATTATAGCAGTTCTGTTCCTTTTCTGTATGTGTATTCAATGTGGACCATTGTGCTGTTCCGTATGCATTTCATTCTGCATTCCAGATAAGAAAGCTATTGCCGATGTTGCTCGCCAGAAGGGTCTAGCTAAAGAGGTTAAGGGAATGATGATAATTGATATATATGATGATTATTCTTGGAAACCGGATGTCTTCAGTAAATGCTGAAAGGGTCGTCTGTTGTAAATTAAGGCAGAATGTGATTAAGCATTTACTGAAAACATTAATGCTTTCCCTTGCGATCATGTTTTCTTCGTTATGTTGACCGAAGTCCGGACTCCATTTTGTATTGACATGCTGCCACGTGTTCGTCACGAGGAGAGTCCGACCTCTGTGTTAGTTGCTCCTGTAACCTGCCTAGTAACAGTTTATAAATAGCTCTCTTGTCCATCTGGCGCATGCCCAGACTTGACCACATCTGTTATAATTAGCTTTGCTTGACCATGTGTTTTCGCGGGCCCAAAGAGTATGTTAGCTCCGCCCATGTATTGATTCAGTATCGAGAATGACCATAAATGGTAATGTTCTTCGGCCTTACGTTGTATCCACCCACTATGAGCCCCTCTGTTGTGTATAAAAGGGGACTGTGTACGAATGTTCTTTGTGCTACTCCAGGCAATACTGAAGAGTGTTGTGTGGATTGTAGGACCACCCTTAAGGGTTAATAAACGTTGTCTTTGTACTTTGCAGTTTCCGTGCCAACTTCCTTATAGATTCCGTTACAGGAGAGCGAACCCTTGTTCTTGCGGGCCTAGCTGAGGCCTGTATTCATCAACATGAGTTCTGTTTTGTCTCCATTTAGTTTTAGTCTACAGTTTGTCATCCAGCTTGGTACCTTTTCCATGCAGGGGGTCACTTCGTAGTGTTTAGATTTGGGGCCCTCTGACACTGAGAGTACCAGTTGTGTGTCATCTGCATACGATACAATTGACAACCCAAATTCCTGAACAATCTCAGCCAGGGGTTGCATGTATAGATTAAATAGAGTGGGGCTGAGTGCAGAGCCCTGTGGCACTCCACATGTTGCTTCTAGGATGTCCGAGTAGTATCCACCTTCTGTGATCTGAAAGGATCTATCTCTGAAGAATGAACCTAGCCATCGAAGAGCGCTTTCTTGTATGCCTGCTTTCTCTAACCTGAGGATGAGTGTTTTGTGGTCCACCATATTAAAGGCTGCGCTTAGGTCTAGCAGCAGTGCCCCCCTGATCGAGGATTTGTGACTAATAGTAGGGCAGATTCTTTGTTATTTGATTATCTATAACCCATTTGAGTCTGGTGAAGCACCTCGTTATCATCCAGGAAGTGTGATAGTGTATTAGAATCAGGATCATTTTGCAATCCTCTGCTGATCCACTCACGGGTGACCCCCTAAATCCAAGCCATTATGTTGTTCTTTCCAACTCTGGACATTAGTGTCATAAATTGCACTCTGGTTGTTGTAGACTTATTTTACTTCTAATTAGAAAAACACAATTAGAATGAATGATTTGAAAGTGAGAAGGTCAAGTCTGGAAACCAATTCCGTAATGACATGGAGTGAAGTGGCTACTCTACTTCCAAAATTCTGTACTGGTTCTTCTTACTGAGCCCAATTCACAAAGCAATTAACACCTGTACGCTTATGGGTAAGGAACAAAAATGGCTTCATTTTCCCACCTGTTTCAAATCCACACAAGGATTCATGCCACATGAAACGTTTTGTAGTCAAATTCTAGAACAAATATCACAAGTGATATAGCAATTTTTCGGGTAGGATCTCTTTATGTAGGTTGAATGGAGAATGGCCTAATTAGCTTTCAAACATTCTACCTGCACTTTGTATCTCCATCACACCTTATATTTGCCTTTGCTTGATGCTTTCATTCCCATTGTTTAACCATTATTCAAGTATTAGGGAGCACTGGTATGCTCCTCTGGATGTTTTGCCGTGCTGGTTGTTTGGATCTCTACTCCTATTTTTGAAGGATGATGCTTAAGACATTCGGGGATTAGATACTACCTCTGATAAAAAAGGTGTTTCCTTTAAATATACTGTACCCCTTTGTAATCGCTTCATCCCATCGCCTACCATCTATATATGTATTCTCCTTCGTCCTGCTTCTCTTCATTTACAAAGGTTTTGCAGTGTTACGTTAAAATGTGCCCTTTTGCCATAAAGTGGAGCCAGATCGAAATGACTGAAAGAATAATTATTCCGATTGGAATTCTGCACATTTTTCTCCACATTGCAATGTAATCGATCATGAAAGAACACTCTGGAAAGCTAATGAATGGAAAGAGTCCCTTGCTAGCTAGACAGAGGCTACTGCAACGCATTCCCCAGGACTTTTTAAGGCTTTCAATTAAAACACAAGTCATATAATAAATACATCCTCCAGAGGCCAGAAAGAGAGCACAAAACTATATATTTGTAACAAACAAAGACCATTCCCTGTTGCAATCAATGCAACAAACGTAGAGGTATTAGACTCATAACACAGTTTAATTTTTGTTCTGTTATGCTTTTCTATATTTATTGTGGTTTTGTACTATACCGTCTGCGGTGTCTTGTGAGTTAGAAATGATGGAACCATTTTGTCTCCCTATGGACTCCACAGAACAGTGACATAAATGTTAGAGCTGAATGCAACGAAGGTTGGTTTCGAAAGTTGAGTTTGCAGTTACACGCAGATGAATAAAGACATGTAGTTTTGAGCTTCATGTGTGGAGTAGTCATTGGTGAGTACACAGGCTGAGGAAGATGCTACAAATAGCAAAGAGTTAGGGGATAGGTAACACAAAGATCGACAGTGCTCTCCCAGAGAGTTTGCCATGGTCCAAGCAAACTGCTTGTGCAAAAGCAGTGAAAGGAAATGGACGTATTGATGACCACAAACTTGCTGGTCAGACCGTACATACCAGCACCGCTCTGCTAGGCAATATAAAGCCAGATGCAATACGGAGCGTTAATGCTGAAGGCAGATACAAATAAGCTTTCAAAGAGCCGTTACCGATAATCACCAATTGCAAGATACCGTTACAATTAAAAAATGATGAAGACAAAGGGGCGAGCAAAGAGCTGCCAAAAACAGTTATTTACTCACCAGAACCTGAGCAAAGTGAGCCGGTAAGTTCTCAACGCCAGGCGTCGCAACCCAGACCAAGCACAGGAATTGTGTTTGACAAGTGCATGACAATCACAATCATCTCCACTATCTTCAGAATAGTGAAGGGTGTTGATGGATGAGAAGACTGAGGCCGTCTTTCGAAAAGTCATCAAGGATGATAGAGAGACCAGCCTATCTCAAAGCCTCAGAGATGGTTCACATGAATATGGTTAAAGATGACCAGCCGAGGGAGCCGGGGAGAACTCCACTCTCAATGTCAGCCAACCTCAGAAATGGCTACAAAGCTGCCGGTTTTCAAACCACCACCACCGTTTGTTACTGCGAGAAAGCAAAATATTGGCGATAGACGGACTGGTTGTATAGTGACATTTGATGATTTCATTAATACACTTGAAGAGACTGATAACAGAAAGTTGATCAAGTATCTAAAATACCTTGCTGGTGATGGTGCAAAAGAAGTCATAAAGAAAATGCTGGAAACTAATGGAAAAGTGACGTATTGTCAGATTAACGAAGTGTTGAATCTCAAGTTTAATCCGATAGCAAATGTTGATTATGAATGATGCATCTTCGAACAAGAACACCAGAAATTTGGTAATACCATTGATAAATTTGTGGAGAGACTCAACACAATCATCAGACATTGTAAGTGAAGTGAATTTAATGATGACTAAGCTATGCGTCTGAGAGTTTTGACTTATGCCTGCCAGATTCATTTAGAAGATGAATGCTGAAAGAAACTCTTATTCTGGAGCCAGCATTAATGGCTGCCAGAGCTGAAGGGTGTGCTGATAGATAAGCTGCTGACATGGAGACCAGAAGTGCTCAGAAGGAATCCATCATGAGTGTGAATAGCAAGCCAAAACAAATGACTGAAGGACAAAGTAATGTCTACACGGAAGGTAAATATCCCACTCTTAAACAGATATATAAAGGCTGTCACAAGGAGAACCATTTTGTGAATGTTTGCAACGCGAAGGAAAAAGTAAGTGCGTCATGGTGTAAAGACAAAACGGCCACAAGAATGTTCCAGAAGCAGCATTCGAAGAACACTCACAGGGCCAAGCAGCGACATCAGTTAAGACAAATCAACACTGAATAAAGTTAATAATCACCTAAATAATTGTCAGTTTTTCTATATCAGTATCACGAGGAAGTGATGAAAATGATTGTGCCATGTAAATGTTTACGTCAGAAAAGCATATGCATGCTGATTTGGCTGCTTGTGAGGAATAATTTCAGGAAAAGAAAGATCGACATGCCAAAGCACCAAAATCATTCAAACATTGTGCAAAGATTACACTGAAAGTAAATGGTTGTTCGATACCTTTCATTATTGACAGTGGTGCATCTATAAATATTATGCCTGAGGAGAAATACAATGAATTATCTCCATTGCCGCAACTTACACCATCGAAAACCAAAGTAAATACATGGGCTGCAAAGGCCCGCCTAAAAAGTCAAGGCTCATTCGTAGTGACAATGAAATACAAGAAAACAAAAGTGCAAGTATCCATTATTGTGCTTCAAGGCAATGCGTCAAGTGCCTGTCTACTCAATTTCAGCACAGCTGCTGGGACTGATTTCTGTGAATTACAGCATGAATGCTCACCACTAAATATTAGGTCAGTTTCCTTTTTTATTTCATGGTTTGGGAAAGCTTAAAAAGTAAAGTTATATATCAGTCCTGTTGCTCAAAGTCATAGACAAATTACTTTTCATTTGCAAGAAGCTGATGAAAAAGAAACTGAATCATTACATAAGCATGATATTATTGAGCGTTCTACATGTCCAACGCTATGGGTTTCTCCTATAGTAGTAGTGCCTAAAAAGGACAGTAAAGGAGCTGTACACATATCCGTTGACATACACAAGCAACCAATCGAATGAGTCGACATCCAGGTCCACAAACTGCTGACATGATAACAACATTAAATAGTGCAAAGGTCTTCTTTAACCTTGATTTAAATTAAGGCTATTATCACTTAGAACTTTAAGAAGATTGCAGGTACATTACAAACTTTCGATAATTGTGGTTCTGCTTCTATACAAAAGACTATGGGCCCGAATATGATGTTGGCAGACTGTCAGTTGTGGTCCGCCCCACAACTGGCATTGCAGTCCGCCCGCCGCATTATGATGCAGCGGGTGGAGGCATTGGCTGGAGGAACCGGTCGTTGCGCTTTCGACAAGCTCAAAGAGCCAGTTGGTGCTTAGGAACACACCATAATCCCCTAATGACAGCGGAAATATGATCACAGTTTCCAACAACCCTTTTGTGTCTGCTTTTCCAACATCGAAAGGCAGTCGAAAAATGTTTTTGGGGGCCCCTAGCAGGGCTCTTTTTCCTCCTCACCCTCCGCAATGAGAGCACCTAAGGTGCCCCCCTAAACATCCCTGCACCATGTGGCAGACACCGTGAGATGCCTTCCACATGGTGCAGGAATGTTTCCAAACATGCATTTTACAATGGAAGCTTGTGCTGCGACCCTTTCCCGCTCGCTGCACAAGCTTCCATGGTAAAATGCAGGGCGGTTGCATCGTAATACCTAGGTTGGAATCGCCGACCTAAGGTCAGGTGATTTCCAGACCACTATGGTTTCAGGCGGGAAACGTACATTACAACGCTGACATTACATCCCAATGCCTTTACAATGCAACTTTTACAATGGCAGTGCCTTTTCATCGCATGCCATTAAAACTCATGCCATAACAACGCATGCCATTACAAAGCATGTCATCACAATGCATTATAGATTAGTAATGGAGATTTTTACTTTTTAGGGTGGGTATAGGTTTTGGGGTAGTAGTTAATAGTAATCGTTACCCCTATGCTATCCAACACTTTTCCTACTATTGCACTCACTTGAGTGGGAATAGTAATTTTTACCACTATGCTATCGAACACATTCCCTACTGCTGCATTCACTGGCGGGGGAATAGTAAATGTTACCCCTACACTATCCAACACTTTCCCTACTGTTGCACTCACTGGAGGGGGAATAGTAATTTTTCCCCAACGCTACCCAACACTTTCCCTACCATTACACTCACAAGAGAGGAAAAAGAATAATTTTTACCCCTACACTATTCAACAATTTCCCTTCTGTTACACTAAAAGTATTATGCGTTGTAATGTATGCATTGCAATGGTATGCGTTGTAATGGAATGCGTTGTAATTGTAGTTTTAAAAAAATGCGTTGTATTAGTATGCGTTGTAAAATCATGCGATGTAATGGTAGTTGCATTGTAAAAACTGCGATGTAAAAGCATGTGTTGTAAATGTTTGCGTTGTAACGTCATATATTCTTTAGGGTGGACGCAAGTTCTCCCAACATCGTAATCAGGGCCTAAGTTTTGGTGTGTCATCCACTGCAGAACTATTTTAAGATGTCATTCGAAATATCATACAGCCTCTCATAAATGCGTTCAATTACAGTGAAGACACATTGTTTTTGCGGAGCCACACACAAGGAGTAAGATAAAGCTCCTACATAAGTAATTTTTTTACACGGTACTTGCTGAAGCAGGTTTGAATTTGAATGCAGACAAGTGTGAGTTCCATAAGACAAAGCTAAAATTCTTTCACCATATTTTTTCTGATGGTATTAGGACTCTAAATCCTGCTAAAGTACAAGCACTGTCAAATGCTGATCTGCCAAAGATGTTTCTATAGTGCATTAATTTCTTGGCATGGCCAGTTACTGTTCCAGATACATACTAGACTTTGCCACTGTAAGTGCTCCGTTGAGAGACTTGAAAAAGAATGTTCAATTTCATTGGTCACATGAATACAAGAAAAGCTTTAAAAGAATCAAACAAGCCATTGAGAATGCTACTAAAATGACATAAAAAAGTTTAGCGGTGGTATGGGCTTGTAAACATTTCCATGTATTCCTGTATGGGTAACCTTTTATGATGGTAACTGATCATCAAGTGTTACTTACTATATTTGGCAATCCAAAGGCCAAAATGCCTTCTCACATTGAATGATGATGACTGCGGTTACTATAGTATAATGATACAATTGTGCACCGTCTAGGAAAGAATTAGTACCCTGCTGACTACTTTTCCAGAATGCCTATACCAGTTCATTGTACTTCATCCAAGACAGCTAAGGCCTATATTAATTTCATTGTAAAATCAAACACACCAACTGCTATTTTGTTAGCCCAGATTGTCACTGCCACGGGCCATGATTGTGACATGCTGAAGTTGAGGGATCTAATTATACATCAGTCATGGAACCAATACACTTGACTGCTCACCAGCGATAGTGAATATCACAAATACAAAATGGTAAGGATGAACTGTCTAGAACTCAGTAAGGATTTATACCATGAGAGTCGAGAATTCTGAGTCTGGAGAGTGTGCAACAGAAAATAAATGAATTGGCCCATCAAGGATATTGTGGAATCGTTACCACAAAATGTGCTCTCCAAGACCAAGTCTGGTTTCCTTATCTTGATGACAGAGTTGAAAAATAATTAAAGGCCTGTTATCTATGCAACTGACTTTCTACAAAATCTACTCACTACACCTCGAACATGTCAAAACTCCCAAAGCATTCAGGGGCGAGAATAGCCATTGACTTTTTCGGTCCATTTGACAAAGGACATCACCTGCTGGTGATTATGGATGAATAACAACGATTTCCATTAATTGAAGATATTTCAGCTACCATTCAAGAAAGAGTCATTGATGACATGGGGTGTTCCAGCTATAGTGAAGTCTGACAATGGCCCCCTTTTCAATATTCAAGAGATTAAAGATTTCTTGGAGCATTTGAATATAAAGCACCAGAAGAGCACACAGGCCAAAGAGCTTAATGACTATGCTAAAGAAAGGAGTGCAGTGTGGTACTCTTGACATGCTCGATTTGATAACTGTGTTGAATTCTACCTTGAGATCTTATAGTTCAACACCTCACTCAGCCATTGATTTTTGGGAGAGCAATGAACACCAAGTTACCTCACTGGACCAATGAGAGAAAGACAAATGAGAAAGCAACTCATGAGAAGGACTTGGTTAACAAGCAAACATTGAAAGCATATACTGAGAAGAGACGACATGCAAAAAACATTGTCTTAAAGTCTTAAAGAAAGGCGATTGAGTGCTTGCGTGACAGATGCTGAGATGAAAGTTTGATGAATGTTTTCAAGTGGTGCCTACCAAGAGACATTTGATGACTGTCCACTGTCCTAGAAAGTCTATTTCCAGAGACTCTTACCATTTCAGGCACGTAACTAATCATTTATCTGATCTAACTTTTGAAGGAGAAACTAAGTCTGTGCTGGAAAATTACCCTCTCTGAAGGGTCACCCTAAACATTTTGCCTTCCTCCTCTTTTTGCCGCACTCTTTTTGTTGGCCTTAGGACTCTTAACTCTTTGCCACTTCTAACCAGTGGTAAAATGCATGTGATTCTCCCCTAAACATTGTGTGTCTTTTGCTTTCTCGCCCTAAGTGTGCCCGGTATGCCCAGACGTGGGTCCTGGGCTCCCTGTGCCACTGGAATCTAACTATCCTGGCTGAAGAGGAGTGAAACCCTGAAACCGGTCCTAGGATGCTTGTTTCTGGTCCAGGGAGCACCTGGCTAGGCAGTTCGGGCTGGACTGTTCCCATGAGGCACAGGGTCAGGACTGATTTGCATATGGCCAGGTCTAAACTGGGGTGGCATGGTGAGCCAAAGAATGATGGATTTAACCCAGATCTTTTGACTGAGGGTGAATGTTTTGATTTGTTCTGCATTCCGTCCATCAATTGTGTGTCTTTTGCTTTCTCACCCCTACACATGAAAGCATTGGTGTATACCTGACTGGTAAGTCCCTTGTAAAGTGGTATAGGATATACCCAAGCCTGTCCTTCAAATGTTACAAGTGGGCTGCAGCACTGACTGTACCACCCACAGAAGTAGCTTTTAAAACCTGTTTCATGCCTGCTACTGCAGTGCCTGTGTGTGCAATTTGCTGTCACTTCCACTTTAAAACAACTTGCCAAGCCTTAACCTCCCATGGTAGTGACAATCAGCTTATTTCATTTTTCTCTACTATGAGGCCTACCCCACTCAAAGACCAGCATAGGGATTTCTTAATATACTCTTGAGTTGCAATTTCTGAGTAGCCTTTTCATGTTTCTAATGTTTGGAATGGTAATAATAAATTTTCCTTACTAGTGAACTTAGATTTAACATAGCTGTTTTAGAAATGGCACTTTTAGAAAGTGGCTATTTCTCTGCTCTTAGCTCTTTTGTGCATTACAGCCTGTCTCCAATACACGCCTGGGTTGGGTGACAGCTACACTGTGTGCATTCCCTCTAGACAGCCACAAACACAGGAAGGTGATGCTCATCTGCATTCTAAGCACTGATCTGCATTCTTATGTGTCTTCCTTGGCAGGGAGGAACAGGAGAGACTGAAACTTACACTTCGACAGGTAGTGTCCTGTCTACACACAAAGCACTGATTTACAACACAGATAGCCAGGAAGAAAGGACTAGGTAGAAAAAGATCCTTGTGCACATTGGAGAGCTGCTTTGAAGTCACCCCCTACATCAAAGATACTTTTGGGTAGAAGTACTGGGTCTCGGACCCGCTAAAATCAGACACTTCTGGATCTTGAACTGATCCTCTGTCGGAAGGACTGCTGTGCTGCTTAAAGGATTCAACTGGGCTGCTTTTCTGAAAGAACTGCTTTTCTGTTTGTTGGTCTGCTTCCAGCTGCTGCCTGACTCTGCTGAAGGAGATCTGGACTCTGCCTTTCCACCAAGTGGTCTCCAAGGGCTTGCTGGCTTGCCGTCTGTTGTCTGAAGTCCCAGAGATACAAAAGACTTCCTGAAAATCTGCTGGTGCTGCTGAACTATGCCTTCTGTGGGTCTTACCCTTGCCTGAGGTTCCCCCGCCACACTCTGGACCTCAGAAGTGGGTTCTGCAGCTGCTTTCATCAAAACCAACGCATTTTCACCACTGCATCGATTGGAACTGACACATCACCCTTCGATGCAGAGGCTGTTTGATGACAGTGGTTCTGCAGCCTGTGCAGCCTAATGACAATGCTCTGCATGGCTCAATGACTATAAATTGCCTTCAGCGACGACACAGCGACCCGACTCCGTTCAAAAGATCGAAACACCGAGCCCTCAGCATCAACCCTTTGCTCCCACCAAGGTACTTTCTTATGGTGCCTATTTTACACACAAAGACAGCAAGAACATTTTTCTGGCTGCGTTCTCCCACAATAGACAAATAAGCACAAAATGCCAACTAGGCTCAGAAAGAATGGGGATGAAGGATAGGAACCACTATTAAAGTCTACCTCAGGTATCCCAAAAGGATTGGAATAGATGCCTCACCCACTAATAGTGGCATGCTTCATCATTTACACCTATCCACACCCTGGTAGGGTGATACATCCACAGCAGACTCGGCCATACATGGGAGTTCTTGTATAATTACTGGATCGAAGAAGGCATCCAGGAAAGAAAAGGACTGTTAAAAAAGCCTCACGAAATACCAAAGGATTTTTTTTTTATTCTAGGGTACCAAGGGTATGAACAACAACACAGAGTAGGCTTCGTTAAGGGAATAGGTGTCCCAAAAAAAGTCTCAATACGCTAACATATTTCAGGCCTCGCCAAGAGCTCATCCGAGTCTGGGTAGTTTGTCAGTGCTAGTAAACTATCCCTGCCTGTCCACATCTGCGTTCCATGAATAGTTGTGAGGCCTCGAGCTCTCACCTGCGCTTGATGTAACTTCTCATTTAGAGGTACCTGAGGAAATGCAAAGTAGATTAAGAAAAAGAAAAAGAGAGACCCATCAATAGTGTATATATTGTTAAAATACTAATCATGCCAGTAGTCACGAAAGGGTGCTGAAAGCTCTTTGAATATATAAGAATTCATAACCAATTAAAGAAAGCTATATAAGTGTTAATTATGATTCAAGTACTGATTTTGACCACCTTACAGACACCTGATCTCTTAAAATTCATGGCCCTATTTATCCAAAGGAACTTAATAGTGGTCCCAATTTCCCAATTATAGTGCTGTGAAAGTGACCTCAGTGTTTTGAAATTCACTTTGTACACCACTATGAAATTGTTGTAAAGCCACCATGTGTGTGTGTGCCACAACAAACCAGCTGTAAAGCCGTCAAGCATGTATGTGTATGCATGATACACTTGTGAGACAACTTCCTAATGCATACACATTCATGACTAAATCACGAGGCAGGTTTCAGCTGCCACTTACACACCTTACTCTATTATTGGGTGGTTCAGAAATCATGCGTATCTGGCAGGGGTTGCCGTCCTGTAGTCAAACACTTCAGAGCAATTCATTATAATGATGTGTAAACAAACTTTTACTGATGATGCCTAGTCATTAGTAGCAGTTGTGTTTTCCTGAGTAATATTTCAGTGGTTGAATACACCCTTTTTAATACTCTAATTATTGTGTTTGTCAAACCCTATGTGGTTATTTTAAAGCTTCATTATGACCCCAATTCAATTCATGTCATGGAACATCCCATGATGGATGTACAATTTGTATATCCTATTTTTATTTGTTACTCTATCACTGCTAAGTCAGTATGGGTCTGAGAGATTGCATCAATGTACACTGACCCAATAATCTGAGCTCCCACCAAAGTTCACAATGTAGATTAATCGTGATTGCTACACGGTCGAAGTAAATCCCCTTATAGGAAATTATTGGTCTCCTGTTACACTGATGTCACTACAGTTATTTGTGAGCGTTAAATTACACCTGAAGCATAATAAATGAGGCATATCACTATCCGAGTGTATAGTTTACAGTGTGTCTCTTAAGTTGGTCACAGCTCCTGCCAAGGAATTGGGATTCTGGAACAAGGTTACTATGTAGTAAAGGGGACTCCCCATGTTCGTAAACTCGCCATTAAAACCATTTCAAAACTCCCACCAAGGTATTATACATATGTGCTAATTTTCCACCCAAGAGGTAATAGTAATTACATTTATCCCCTGCTGCCCCCAGGCCTTCTGGCTAATGTAGTTCATTCCTTTCTTAGAACAGTTAGTAATGTTAAAACTGCTCATATCTGGTCTTCAAAGGTTTGTTGTCAGCAATTTTGACAGATATTTATTAATTCAAACTTAAGAGTAAAGCTGTGAGTGAAAAACTTATACAAATGGAAGCAGTGGGCGTTACGCTTAGCGCTGAAGTCAAGTGACCCTCAGGCCTCCTGGTTGCGATAGTCTTTTTGTTTATTACCATATCTTGAATTACAATACCTGTTGTCAGACATTCAGAGAATTCATTGAATAGAAGACAGTGGGTGGATACCTAAAGCGGCAAGTGCTGTTCTTGGTCCTAAACACACTCGGCTTTACGAGGAATTATGTCTATTCGACAGACTCAAATCTTAATCTTAGCAGTATATACATCATCAAATTCAGATAGTGGGGTTGCGATGCCCGTGATGTTTGACATCAAGGGGGAGATTTGTTTTGGATTAGGTATGACTGTGTTGAAAACCCAGAGGCTAGGCATAGTTGGAGATAAAGCTTGCACATTGTGTATGGGCACTGTAATTCCAGGACAGTGCAAATTATATATGCTGGTTTCCTTTAAAATTAGAACTCACAATTGTATTCACTAGTGTTCACTCAAATCATAGTAAACCCATCATGGACCACTTCTGGGGATAATGTTTCAGACCAACTGTTCACAAACTCAATCAATGTAACAAACTTACCCTGTGTGTTAAGTGGGGCATTAGAATATAAGGTGTGATACATAATGTACATAGTGTGCAGATCCCCGTGCATTCAGATGATTTGAAACAATCTAAAGTGGTTCAACTAAAAAACAGCCATGGGTAACTGCCACTATTTGATTATACATGGATGGCACATGGCTGTTATAGACTCAAAGATTCATCTATCATTCTGTTGTGACCATGGGATTTCATCATTTAGACCTAAGTTCATACTCAACAGTTTGTATATCAATCTATGGTCACACCAAAAAAAGTTATTGTTCTGTGGATGTTGGTAGCTTTTCAATAATGTACCACGTAAAGTCATTTTCAGACAGACCTGTGAATAGAAAAGGTCACGTCAATTTGGTGGTCATCTTTTCACACCTAAAAGTGCTCCTGTGTTCATTGATACATTTTCAAATTTTCTTTGTCGTCATGCCTATATATTTCAGGCCACAGGAGCAGATCAGAACGTATACACAATTGGTGATATCACAATTGGCGTATCATTTCAAGACTCATGGTGTACTTATGCCAAGATCCAATTAAACCCTTGGTGGGTTTGGAGCAGGAACAGTGTCCACATTGAAAATTACCTACTACCAGAGGGAGTTTCCATATTGTTTCTATGGTAGGATTTAGGATTTTTTTTTCTGTGGTCTTGTGTGGACCAGCAAGTCTCTTAGAGATTTGCCACTCAAAGGCAAAAAGAGGCTTTTCAAAATTGAGATGTCCTGAATTAAAAATCTTCCAATGTCTTAAAGCAAGCCTTTTCATTTGATTTGAATGTGTGCCAGAAGTAGTGACACATATTATGTGGTCGTTCTTGTGTTTCTCAAATGTTTGCAGTAGTAGATCCCTAGAATTATTGTGAGCTCTCTTTTTGGCCTTTTCAAATAAATGGTGTGGATGCAGGTTGGCCTCTAATTTATTAGACAGTAGCTCTGTGTATTTATCATATTCACTCTTGTCTGCGCAGTTCCTGCAGAGTCTCAGGATAAATCCAACCTGAAGGTGGTCCCTCAGTGCTTTTGGATGAAAATATCCGGAATCGGAAACATGGATCCAGGAGCATCTGCATTTCTATTAGCAGTGTTATGGTAATCACGATGGGCCTAGCCAGAGCACTTACAAATGCAAAAATGTAATGCACATGAGCACCTTGAAGCCTTTAGCTTATATTGTGGCCATTAACAGTGGATTTCCCCAGTGGGACAAGTTCTTGCTGGGGGGCCTCAATCGAGGACTCCCCCATTATGCCTCCACTAAGAGGATGCCCCAAGGTATATTCACCAGTGGAACGTGGCGGGGGCCTCTCTGGGTCCCCCACTTCTAGTAATGGTGAAGTGGGCAGCTGCCTGCGAACATGCGGTGCAGCTGCAGGAAGCCCAGTAGCTGCGCATGAATGGAGGTAGCCCAAGTAACTCCTGAGCTCAGCAATGCTCAAGTTTGAGCGGCCATATATGGATTTTGGCAAGAACTAACCTTAACTAAGGGGAAACAGGGGATGAAGGTGTCCCCACTGTTTCGCGGCCAGAAGGTAGGGTCCTTAAACACAATCAGCACCTGTATGGGAATGTCTCCTGGTGCCGGAAATTGAAGAGCAACACTGTGCTCTGTGGGCCCACAGCTGTACATGACAAAACAGGTTTCAGGCTTCTCAGTACCTGAGGGAGATTCATGGAAATCAGGCCAGGAAGTGGTGCAGCATCAGGGTGTATGAGGAATCCGAAGTCTTCCAGCTGCGGCACTCTCTTTGTGAATGCCATCACCCAGCATCAAAGCAGGTCGCACGAGAGTTGCTGCGCCGTTGATACCACAATTGCTCTGTGTTGCCAGGGCAACCTGCTGAGATGACAGAGAGGCTCCCCTCGGCATTGCAGTAATGAACACAGGAGAATTCAGCTGCCGCAGTGCATTGAGGCATTGTCAAACTCCCAAACCAGTTCTGTTTTCCATCGATCTACACAGGTTCTATGATTGTCTTCCCAACAATTCTGTTGCTCACATGCCTGCTGGCTAGTCATCTACTCATATCCCTTAGTCTCTCAATGTTTTCTCTGTCACAAAGCTTCCACATTGTCTTTGCTTTTATCTACTACTTCACTTTCCTACTTTGGGGGCCTGCCATTTGCTTCAATGCTAGAGCTCTCAAGTTATTCAACTAAGTGCAAGGCAGGACTGCTGGGTGTGCTATCCTTCAAATGAATAAGTAATCGATTGTAGATTAAAAGCAATGAAGTTTATTAAAACCCCTGCGAAGTGTCATTCCTTGTCAGCAGATAACAGCTCACTGACAAGGGAATGAGCCTTCTCTGACTTCCCTTCCAAAACTTACAACTCACCAAAGAGAGTAGGACTAAGAAAAACTAACAAAAGAACTAGAGCAAAATAGAACGTTCTATTACTGCTCCCTCTTCTCACTATGTGCTATTTATCATTCAAACAAAAAAGGATGACTTTTCTTAATGCTGCCCTTACACACTTTGCAGTGTCATGCTTCATCATAGGGCTGCATCTGACGTCCAGGTGCAGACCAATACTCTGGACGGTGCGCAAACATTTTTGGGGATAAATAGTGTGGTGAGGGAAAAGAGGTGTATGAAAATAAGAAAAGAGGAAAAGGGAGTATACTCCCTCAAGAAGGGATCCTGAAGTGCAGACAAGCGAAAGTAAAACTATCTCAGAGGATACCAAAAGTTACCTTTATTCTCGGTTCCCCTCGATAGGATTAAAAGATCAAAAATATGGATATACAGACCACGAGGGGGGCGTGGCCAACAGCATGCAGGGCTAGACGTGTCTCCCGGGAGCTCCCGGCCGACGTCTATAGATCCGACAAAATACATATCTCCACCGGCCACAAATCACACACTGGCTGTCGGTGGATGCGTAAGAGAGGAACGAGAGAGTCGAAACCCGAACCCGAAGCCTACAGAGTAAGTTTTGGCGGACCTAGACACGGCACCCGTGCTGAAGGGCTAACGGCCGGACAAGATGGCGGCGCGGTGAACGGCCCGGGGAAAAGTCCCGTAGCCCGACAGGAACAGGAGCCCACCTGCTAACGACGAGACACCATCGGACACTGGCGCCAGCAGCGACCGGACTGTTGTACAAGCCCGGGGTCCTCCAGGTCCGCCCGCAAGGAGAAGAGCCGGTACGTGGCGAAGGCGCTCCAGTGACGGACAGCGGCACGAGAGCGGACGGCGGAGGGACCGGAGTCCAGGGCGAGACGCTGTTCTGCGGCATCGACGGGGCCAGAGAGGGACGCCGGGCCACGCGCTGAGGGGACCGGGTGCGGCGGGTGTCGATGAGAAGGACGACGCACCTACCCAACATGGCGGCCACTCCACCGGACTGACGGCCCGAGACAAGCCCTGCGGTCGCTGCGGCGGGAGACGGGACCTCTCTGCCCATACCGGCTGCAGCGAAGGCGCGGAGGTGGTACGCTGGATACGGCTGGAGCGGGGGAGCGGCGGACGTCGTGAGTACACCTTCACCAAGATGGCGGCCGCGACCGCAGAGGCACTCGGTGAGTGAGCGGAGCGGGAGAAGACGGCCCTGCCCACCCAAACGCACAGCGGCCTGATAGTCGGGGCACTTGACTGGTAATGAGGGGTTCCTGTGGCGGGAGACCCTTCCCCCCCCCGCACTCTTCACGCCCTCACCGCCGCCCCACGGAGGTGGGGAGGAAGGAGACTCCAACCAGCGGCGGGGGAGACGGGGGACAGGTGGAATCTTGCTGGGTGTGCCGCTGCACACGATGGGCCCACTGCAGCTGACCCAGAGGGGCCCCGCCGTGCGCCGCACTGTGCAGCATTGAGGAGTTGTGGGACAGGCAGAGCGGAGGGGCGCCTGGAGACACGTGATGGGCATACCCGCTACCGGATAGGCGGGGAAGACGTGAAGCACCAACCCAGTACACCACCTTGGCCGATCAGAGTGAGGTGACAACGGGGGGGCGGCCTCGTGCAGGGTTGGTCCTGGAGATTGGACGCACGACGGGCGACACCGAGACGCTGTGGATCCCAGTGGGGCACACAATGGGGAGACCGCTACAACCACTCGGCCCAGGGTGCTTGCAGCTGGGTTAACCACGGAATCAGGCAAGATGGGGAAGAGGGATCCCCCACCCAAGCCCCCCAAACAAGGCACTCTGGATCTCTTCGCAGCGCCAAGGTCATCCAAAGACTGCACGGGCTCGGCGACAGAGGGGGCCTCTGACACGGACAGGTTACTGGCGGCAATCCAGGCGTCGAGATCGGACATACAGGAATCCCGATCCGCGTTGGAGGGAAAAATTGGGGAAGTGGGCGCTGAGGTCACACTTCTGCGACAAGATTTCAAGAACCTCTCCGCCAGGGTGTCCGAGACCGAAACTCGCATTGGAGAGGCTGAGGACTCAATAACTACCCTTCGAAGAGAAATGGCGGAGCTCCAGGCGTCGCACAGACAGCTGCTCTGGAAGGTGGATGACGCCGAAAATAGGGCGAGACGGAACAATCTCCGATTCGTAGGATTTAGAGAGGGAATCGAGGGGAATAACATGGCAGCCTTCCTGCACAAGTGGCTCACGGACACCTTCCCTGGAGCCCGTTTCTCTTCCTGCTTCGTGGTCGAAAGAGCGCACAGGGCGCTCCTGGCGAAACCTCCGGAGGGCACGAGACCCCGGCCAGTGATCGCACGATTCCTCAACTTCGCGGACAGAGATTTAATATTGCGGGAAGCGAGGAAACTGGGCGAAATCCGAGTGGAAAACTCCAACGTAATGATTTTTCCGGACTATAGTCAGGAGGTACAGAAGCAGCGGCGCTCCTTTGACTCGGTGAAGGTCAAACTGCGATCACTGAACATTACGTATATGCTGCTCTTCCCGACGAAACTCAAAGTCATCTACATGGACAAGGCACACTTCTTCAGCCAGCCGGAGGATGCATGGCACTGGCTGGAGGAGAGACCGATCCTAAATGGTCGGGAAACGGCAGGGAGAGAGGAGCTGGTGAGGACAGCACAGGATAAGGCACGGTGGGACACGCCAAAACAGCAGAGGAGGAGATCCAGGAGACTCTACTCGAGACACACCGGCACCCCATATCATTCGCGTGCATCGGCAGGAGCCAGGAGGGGGAGATCGGAATCACCTGGGACGTCGAGGATGGCACACAGACCCCAGGAAGGGTCGCGGGACCCGACAGGCTCGGAAGGGGAAGGAGTGCACCTCAGGGACTCGGAGGGGGAGGGGGAGGTGTCGGACATTGAACAGCGCTCCTTACACCCACTGGAAGCAGAGATCCGGCAGTTGGAACAGGACATATCAGACAAACACTGCAGCACAGTACCGACAACGCAAGACTCACATTCGTGACCCTGGAAGAAGTGGAGGGTTAGATTGTCGGCCGGGGCACGGACATGACACGCAAGTGGCCAACACCCTTTCAGTTGTTGTTTCTTTCTTTTTCCCTTTTTGTTCCCTTCCGTTAACTTTCTTTTCTTGTGTTTTCAGGTACGGTTTACTTGTTAGCAATAACAGTTGTGTAGAGGGAGGGAGTGGGGGGGGTGACAGACCGACTTCTACTGACAGCTTGGACCGTGATGGGGACGAGTCTGGAAGGGGAGAGAGGTGGGGTGGGGGGCGGGAGGGGGCACGGGGGAGTTTCAACAAGTTGGGGTAGCAGGGGAGGGAGTTGGACCTGGGATAGCACGAAGAGACACGATTTGAGGAATGGATGTCCGCACTGTCACACGCAGCCGCAGGGGTCGCCTAGTGACCTTCGGAAGACCTACACAATATGGCAGGTACACTAACAAACACGGACGGTCTACGTAAGGGGGTATCCATCATGACCTGGAATGTTAATGGTCTGGGCTCCAAAATAAAAAGGGGATTAGTGAATTCCTACATCAAGAAGACCGCCCCGGACCTCATCCTCCTGCAAGAAACCCACCTTAGGGCGGGAAGATGTACATTCATAGCGAGGGGGAGGTACAAAGTCTTGCACCATGCGGGATACACGTCAGGCGCCAGGGGAGCCGCAATACTTATTAACAAATCACACCCCTTCGCCGTGGCGCGTACATGGAGTGATACACAGGGTACATATGTGGGAGTACAGGGGGAGTGGAACAGACAACGCATGACAATCATCTCAGTATATGCCCCTCCGAAACTCCAAACACGCACACTCAGGGAGGTAGCGTCCATCTTACTGGACACGGCGGATACGATGCAAATAGTGGGGGGGGACTTCAATGATGTCATGTCAGAAGAATTAGACCGCTCGGGGGCACAACACCGAGGGGGGGCACAGACACCTCTTGCGAAATACGTGGCGGACATGGGACTCACCGACGCATGGCGATGGCGACACCCGACGCAAGAGGCATTCTCTTTTTACTCGGGGGCCCACAAAACCCTCTCCAGGCTGGACTACATCTTTGTGGCAAGACAGTATCTGTCGGAAGGGGATGAGATCTCGTACAAGGCAAGGGGAATTTCGGACCACTCCCCCCTCTATGCGCGCTTAGGGAAGAACACCGAAAGGCGTGAGACGGAATGGCGATTGGCGGCCTGGGATATTCAATCCCCTGAAATAGTGCGGGGTCTGAGGGCAGACATAAAAGTGTATGTAGCAGAGAACAAGGGCTCGGTGGCATCTAACATTGTCTTCTGGGAAGCCATGAAACCTGTGGTGCGAGACAGACTCAGAGGGAGACTACGGGATGAGCGTAGCAAACAACACGGGGAGGCAGCAGCGTTAGAACGTGAAATCCTGACCCTAGAAAGGCACTACCTTGTAAACCGAGGGGAGGGAATGCTACGGCAACTGCAAGACAAACAGAAGGAGTATAGGGAGCTGGTCTCCAATGAGGCAAAGACGCAAGCCCTAGCCACGCTACACCGCCTGTACGATGTGGGCGACAAGTCAGGCAAGCTCCTGGCCTGGCTTAGCAGGAAAGAACAAGCCGCGAGGTGGGTGGAGCGAATCAGGGAAGAGGGGGGAGGCCTGGAAACTACCGACCGGGGCATAGCAGCAGCCTTCGCGCGGCACTATGAGAACTTCTATAGGGGCCGGGACCTCGGGTCGGTGGAAGAGGCCTTACTTTATATGGAAAGTCTAGATATCCCAGTTTTGGATGAGGAACTCAGCGCCCCTTTGGAGGCGAGAATCACACTGGAGGAGATCTCCGTGGCCATCAATAAATTAAAAACGGGGAAGACGCCGGGGCCAAACGGGTTCCCGGCGGAATTCTTTAAAAAGACGGCGGACCTATTGACGCCCCACCTGTTGGCACTCTATGTAGAAGCATACGGACTAGGGGGACTCCCACGAGATTTAGCACTGGCAACCATAGTGCCGATATACACACAGGGAAAGCCAAGGGAGGAATGTGCCTCGTACCGCCCCATCTCCCTCCTAAATTTGGAGGTAAAAATACTGGCAACAATTCTAGCGGCGCGCCTACGAACGGTGATCCCAGACCTTATACACACAGACCAATCCGGATTCTTGCCGGATAGGGCGACAAAACTCAACCTCCGACGGACCCACAACTGGCTCCAAGAAATACATGGTAGAACTAGGGGTGGGCGACAATTTCCGTTCCGCTCCCGGAAATTGCGACAATTCGACATTTCCGCGTTCCGACCGGAACGCGGAAATGCCGAATTGTCGCAATTTCCGGGAGGGAACGGAAATTGTTGCCTGCCAACCACAACAGGAAGCACTTACAGATATAAATAAAGCAGGGGCCCGAGTGGAAGCTCAAATTCAGTAACGTGGCGACTCCTTACCTGATGTGCAGCCATGACTTTCTCGAGCGCAATCCCCGTGTAGTTCCTGACACCAGGAGGTTCTGTCTCCTCGTCTGCTGCTCTGATCGGTCTCTGGCCCGCGGCATGTGAACTGCATGGAAGCCCCGCCCCACACACCAGCGGTGGGCAACGTCTTCCGCCCTTTCCCCCACTACGATGGACAGCTGACTCGAGGGACCCCAGGGACGTCGGCGCCGTGGCAAGTACGCACACAAACTGTAGCGGGCGGCAGCGGCAGGCCAGAAGCACCAATTTCCGGGATCACGGAAATATCGCGTGATCGCGGAAATTGCGTGCATTCTCGCGAGAATTGGCGGAAGTGCCTTCCGCCAATTCCGCCCACCCCTAGGTAGAACGGAGCCGCACTGGTTCCTGTCCTTGGACGCGGAAAAAGCGTTCGATGCGGTACACTGGCCCTTTCTCATGGCGGTGTTGCGTCGGTTTGGCTTTGGCCCCCACTTTCTAAAATGGATAGGGCTACTATACGCGGCGCCAAAGGCGAGGGTACGAGTGAATGGGTGCCTATCACGCGAATTCCGGGTGGAGCGGGGCACCAGACAAGGATGCCCGCTGTCACCTCTCCTTTTCACTCTCACCATAGAAATACTGGCGGCCAAAATACGGCAGAATCCGGAGATCCATGGCTTCAGGTGCACCGAGTTGGGGGATACCCAGGAAAAGATTTCGCTATATGCGGACGATGTACTGTTGTATATCACGAACCCCGAGATATCCATAGGGCAGTTATTCAGAGAGTTGGAAGATTTTGGGGGAATGGCAGGACACACCATCAACTGGCATAAATCAGTCTTGTATATGCCACGGGGAGCAGTACAGGGAGTAACGCTACCGGGACGTCTACTCACCACCGCTGAGGGGTTCCAGTACCTTGGGGTCTATGTCACCTTGGACAAAAGGCTCTCGTTCCAGAGAAATGTGGAGCGAATACTGAAGGAGGCAGTGGAGGATATGACGAGATGGAGACAGCTGCCACTCACCCTACTGGGGAGGGCGGCGATGTATAAGATGATTACCCTACCCAAATTCCTCTACGCACTTCAAAACGAGTACTATCCACTCCCGACTAATACTATCACTAGAATACACGCTGACCTGCGGTCATTCATATGGCTGGGCAAACAACCACGAATTGCGCTCCAGACCCTCCAGCGACATCAATACAGTGGAGGGATTTCACTACCGAACCTGGAGGCTTATTATTGGGCGGAACACCTGACCCCCATTAATGACTGGCTGCACGCACCGGCAGATCACCCAACCTATGCTTTGGAGAGGTATAAATTATCCACACACAATATACTGCACTATCTGTATGGGGGAAAGGCGGAGAGAACGCTTTTGCCAGCGACTTTGATCACACTTAGAGCATGGGCCCGAGCGACTAGATCCACGGGATGGGAAGGGAAGCCAACGCGTCAGACTTCACTGTGGCATTGTAAATGGTTGAAGGAACTACATAAACTGAGAGGCTTCCAAAGGTGGGATGACATAGGGATCTCCACCATCGGGGACGTGATTAGTAAAGGTGAGCTGAAGACGTTCGCGGTGCTACAGGCAGAGTTCGGATTACACCACACTCAACGATACAAGCACCTACAGCTAGTTCACGCCTGGAAGACACAGCAGGTATCACTACAGGGCATACCGGAATACTCACCTTTGGAAGGGAGACTCCTACAGGAGCAGATGGTACACCAGGCAGTCTCGCTTACATATAAAACCCTCACAAACAACATGTTGGGAAATCTGGCGAAACTCAGAGGTACATGGGAGGCGGACGTAGGGCAGCTTGAGGACTTAGACTGGGAGCTGATATTGATGCACCCCCGAGAAGTCGCCATTAAATCAAGGCTGAGGCTGATCCAATTAAATATACTACACAGGACATACTTTGACCGGAGGCGTCTCCACAAGATGGGTAGAATAGCAGACGCCACGTGTCTTCGATGCCATACGGAACAGGGAGATTTCTACCACACTCTATGGTCCTGTGAGAAAATTCAAACGTATTGGTCTCACATCTTCACAGAATTGGGGGAGGTGCTGGGAGTGGAGCTAACACTAGACCCGAAACTGGCATTACTGGGAATGGTGACCGAAATAGACCTGCCGCGCCCACATATCACTTTCCTGGTGTTGGCGCTGGTGGTAGCGAAAAGGGACATCGCGAAATATTGGGGGGTGGCGGAGAGGCCGGAGATAGAGGAATGGAGGAGAGGTCTGGACCTCTATATGGCAGCAGAACGAGTGACATACAAAGCGAGAGGCTGTCCCAAAAAATCTCGAAAGATATGGAGCAAATGGAGGCAGTACCATGGCCTAGAGGTGGGACACATAGGAGGACACACATAGAGGGGAGGATGAGGGGGACGGGAGGGAGAGACCACTTGATAACGAGGAGGGCCAGTACAAGACAGTGACAGTGATTCATTTGGAGATGCCATACATGCGAGGTGCCATATTAGGTTGTGGGGGGGGGGCAAGCGTTAATGCATTATACAAGTATGACACCGGTGGACGGGGGACACATAGTTGGCGCGACGTGGGAGTTGTCGGTCCACCCTGAAGGGAGACGTGCTATTGGTTCTGTGGGTAGGGGTAGGGGACGGGGGGGGGTGTTGTGGGAGAAAAACAATACAAAAGCAGGATCGTGGGGTTCTATAACAGCTATGATCTCATAACAAGATGTAAGTTGGTCATGTGGGTTGAGATGTGTCACAGCTGTAACTTTTTTTCATGCCTTCACGTTGCCTTCTACGTATTACATAGAGGCTACCATTTACTGAAAAGAGAAACACAATAGGAGGCAGAATTTTACTATCACTTTCACAATACTACACAATCCCCCCGTTGTCTTGATTGAAATCTTCTAGAGGATAATCAGAGGCCTCTAACTACAAACATTTTTTTACAGTTTTTACATTTTGCTCCTCTTGATAATTAGCATTCCTTACAGGAACTAAACGACTGAGATTCCACACTTCACCATTATGCAGTAAAGCAGTATTCCTCATCACTTTAACTACCTTCTTGGGTCACTAAACTTGCTCTCACCTTTCACAGTTTTCCTTCCACTTTTGACACACACCCAATGCCCAGCACACATCGTGGTTTCTTTAGTGCCATGTTTTTGATCATAATACGCTTTATTTTTCTTTTGAGACTCTGTTATGCATCTTTTCATTTCTTCAATGTCACACTCAACTATTTTGCTTATTTTATTCTATCCAGGATTAACCTTAGAATGAGAAATTCTACCTCCCATTAACGAAAATGGGCTTACACCAACAGAACCATGAGTAGTACTCCTATAAGCCCAGATCATTTTGTTTAACTCTTTTTCCCAAGAAATATCAGTCTTACTGGCAAACTGCCTAATACCTCTGATACTGCCCGATAACAGGCCACGCCCACGGACGTAGGCCACGCCCCCTCCACGAACCCACTTGAAAGAGAGCTGACTACAAGCCCGCAGTAGAGATTCAACACTCCTGAGGCGAGATAGCCGGGAGCTCGTTCGCATATTTTAAAAAACGTGATCTTAGAAACTGTTTTTTAACAAATTTGTACTTTGCATTGTTGCACTTTCCCCCTGAGCACTCCCCCCCCACCTCACCTGATCAGAATTCCCCGCGCTGCCGATCCAAGGGCTGCCGTGGGTCGGAGTTCTTGCCGCCATTCTCGGCCCGATCACAGGCCACGCCCACGGACGTAGGCCACGCCCCCCCTCCCCCTTCACTTAACAATGTGCCCCCCTCGAACGCGCAGCGGACGCGTGCAGCGGGCGCGCCGCCTGCGCGCCGAAGGCGCGCCAAAGGCAAGCCCGTCTGCACCCGTCCGCGCCTCGCCCGTGCCTAGTGCCACCCCCCCTGCTAAAAAAATTAGCTATACAAGAGAAGCTCTACTAAAACTTAAACCAGACCCATCGTCCTGCACTCAACCACTTGACATGACGACCTGGATAGGTTCCTGGAGCTGCAGACTTTGCAGACACAGCCTTGGCCCCAACAATCAAGCAAGAAATCAGCCACCTATACAAGTAAGGAACCTACGGTGCGGACTGATTAACGTCAGGTCCATGGGAAAGCACGCCGCACATATCTTTGATCTAATAATGGAAAAAAAGCTAGACTGCCTCTTTATGACGGAAACCTGGTTGACACCCAATAGTAACCCTGATATAACAAACTCCCTCCCCGCGGGATACCTAATCTCCAGAGAGGATAGACCTATTCAGAGGGGTGGAGGTATTGCTATTGCCTACCGTGACACCCTGAACTGCCAAACTTTCACCATACCAGGCCGCAAAGGGGCAGAAAATGTTGGCTTTACGCTAAAAATACACGACTCCTTCACTTTCCTCAGGGGCTTTGATTTACCGACCACCTGGCACACACACTGACTTCACGAACAGCATCGGCAACCTAGCCCTCAAATCAGCCAATTTCACCATCCTGGGAGACGCCAACATACATCTAGACGCCCAATCAGACCAGGCTACAATCTGCTTCACTGATACTATGAATGTACTTGGCCTGAAAATTCCTACCACCTCCGTCACACACAAGGCGGGACATATACTTGACTGTATCTGCTCCAATATCGAAGCACTTAAGGTAGACACCCCACAAATATTAACCTGGACAGACCATAGCTATATCCTGTTCGAATTCCCAGTGACATTCCACTCTCGGACCAAGAAAGCTAACGATTCCCCAGGGCCTGCCATGAAAGGACCCTGTTGGAAAGATCTGATTGGCCAATCAGACTTCCTGACAAGAGCTGACAAATCTAGAACGACTCCGTCAGGAGCTCCTGACAAAGACAGTCAGGCCTTTAGGGAATGGATCAACACACTCATAAAGGGCCAGGAGTCCATCCCTCCCTGTTTGAGGACCAGGAGAAAACAGAGACCCACCGCCCCGTGGTTCTCTCCCACCCTAAAAGAGGAACAAAGGAAGGTTAGGGCGCTCGAACGGAAGTGGCGACTTAACTATACAGACCTTGACCAAGACATGTATAAAATCGCCCGTCGCCAATACCATGGTTCGATTAAAACAGCCAAAAGGGAATACTATACGGAAGCCATTAATAAAAGCAATAACAAACAAAAAGAAATCTTCAACATTGTAAACACATTTACTAACCCTAAAACCATGCAGAAAGACATCCCCCCCTCACAGACCCTCTGCAACACCATTGCAGACTTCTTTGAGGGTAAAATCTTAACACTGACCAAAGACTTCCCGCAACCTCATAACAATGAGGAGAGCAAGGCAATTAATTCCAGATTAAAAACTCATACCCTGACATCTTTTCAACCTGTAAGCCAAGAAGAAACTCAGACAGAAATCCTCAAAATTAAATCAGGATCCCTCTTTGACCCCTGCCCCCCGTTGGTGCTCCATTCACTAATAGAGATTGCCAACCCACTCATTAATAGCATCAAATATTCCTCACTCAACCATGGTCTGGTCCCCGAAGAATGGAAACTCGCAGCAGTCAAACCCTTGCAAAAAAAAAACACTACCGGACCCTACTACCTACCATCACAAACCTTTGTCCCATTTCCCTACTTCCAGCTTTCTGCAAACTTACTGAGAAAGCTGTTAATAAACAACTCACTGCTTTCTTGGAAACCAACAACATCTGGCATCCCAACCAAGCAGGTTTCAGATCCCAACATTCTACAGAATCAGCCCTAATCTTCTCCTCTGAAACCCTCCGTGCAGCACTAGATCAGGGAAAGAAAGCAGTCGTGGTTCTGTTAGACCTGTCCGCGGCGTTTGACACGGTGTCCCATACCATTCTGTTGGATCGTCTAGCCGCGGCAGGAATTGTCGGAACCGCACTGAGCTGGATAAAAAGCTTCCTTGCAAATAGGAGACAAGTGGTGGTTTTAGGACAGTACAGGTCAGAAGAAAAGTTAGTAGGCTCCGGAGTCCCTCAAGGCTCCTGCTTGAGCCCCACACTTTTCAATATATATATGGCACCACTAATCACCCTCATCTCATCTTTTGGTATAGATACCATTGCATACGCAGATGACACGCAGCTCATTCTGGTGCTGGAGAATGACTCCTGTGAAGCCGAAAAAATGCTCCAAAACTGCCTTACCGCCACGTTCAGATGGATGAACCTAAATCATCTCAAGTGCAATACTGGGAAAACTGAAATTCTACCTTTCGGCAAAGGAAATACCTTCAACCCCTCATCGTGGTGCCCTGAGGACGCCATTGCCCCCCCAAGTACTGCCTCCTCAGTCCGTAACCTAGGGATCAAATTTGACCCCTCCCTGAGCTTCAAACACCAAGCCACAGCCGTAGCAGGGACCTGCTTCGGAATTATTAAAGGGCTCAGGAAATTTTACGACCTAATTCCCATCTCCGCAAGGAAAACGGTCGCAGTAGCCCTCATCACCTCCCGCGTCGACTACTGTAATAGTCTATATGCAGGGACCAACAGAGAAGTCTGCCACAAATTACAAATGGTACAGCATGCTGCAGCCAGACTAGTGCTAGGATGGAAAAAGAGAACCTCAGCTACAGCAGCAATGAACTTCCTACACTGGCTGCCCATCTACAAAAGGGTGCTCTTTAAAATTCTACTGATTACTTTCAGGGCTTTCAATGGAAAGGGACCCAACTACATACTGAAAATGTTCAAGCACTACAGCCGCACGCGATGCCTCAGGTCTCAAGGGGCCAATCTTCTCACCATTCCCAAATTCGGACTCAAGACTAAAGGAGGAAAATCCCTGGCGGTACTAGGCTCCAAGGCCTGGAACCTTCTTCCCTCTCATCTCCGTCAAATCCCTACAGAAGCAATTTTCAGAAAGGCCCTCAAAACTTGGATTTTCACTCTCTCCGAACAGCAATGTAAAAACCTAGTCTAGATACCTCCCCCTTCCTTCCAGATCTACTAGGATTCTTAAATCTCTTCTACAGCGCAAAGATGCTCCTTGGAGTGCAACCTGCGCTTTATAAAAACCCCATCACATCACACATCACTGCGGTTCACCCTTTCAACTATACCATTCCATAACAGGTGTATTTGTAAAGTGCACGATTACCCGTAGGTGTCTTGGCGCTGAATAACAGATGTTTATTGTTATCCAACTCAATGGTACTCATTTTATTGACCTCAGATGGATGAAAGGCTGAGTGAACCTGCCGGGATTTGAACCTGTGACCATGAGGTTGAACACAGGCCCCTGCAGTGGCTGCTTTATACAACTGAGCCACCAGACCCGGCTATTTCCACAAGGATGATATAAAGCAGTGAACCGTTATTGAATACCAGATGCTATGAGATAGTTTTTCATTTCACAAGACTTGAATCGGACACCATTATCTGATAGGATTACGGGTGGAAACCCTTCCCTTAAAGATGTGTCATCAAGAAATGAAATGACCGTTTTAGTGTTTACACATTGCACAATACTTAATTCCAACCACCTTGAAAAAATGTCCACAAGAACCAGGATGTATTTACAAGAGCCATCCTGCCACGTAATGTGTCCCATGATATCTAATGCAATTACCTTCTAAGGTAACTTGGGACAACTAAACAACCTCAAAGGTGGATTAAGAGTTTTGAGAGACTTGTCAGATGTCTCACACTTGATACATAATTTGACAAATCTTTCAATTTCCATGTCTACTTTAGACCACCAATACAATTCTTTGAGCCTTTGTTTGGTGTGTGTAATGCCTGAATGGCCTTCATGACATTAGTTGATTATTTTCTCACACAGGTTTTTTGGATGAATTACTTTGTCTCCACGAAGAATCATGGAATTACCGACACTTAACTCATTGCGAACTTCCCAAAAGCCTCAGTATTCATTGTTGACTAATTTTTTATCTATTCCAACCCATCCATTGGTAATAAATTCCTAAACTTCACGTAGAATTTCATCATTACTTTCAGCTTTCAACCATTCTTCTTTACTAAAAGTGTCCTGGACCCCGATCGTTGACACACTTGCAACAGAATTTACATTCCAAGGATTGTTGTCAATTTCAGTCAAAGGTAAAGCCATTCTTCTGAGAAGATCAGCAATAATATTTTTAGCACCTGGAAGATACTGAATATCATACATGAAATCTTGCAATCTCATAGAAAGTCTTGCGATTCTTGCCGTGACAATGATCAAACCCTCAGTAGTCAAAAGTTTGGTAAGTGGTTTATGATCACTACATAGGGTAAACTTTCTGCCCCACAAAAATTTCCTAAAATGTTTGAGTGCCCACACACATGCCAAGGTTTTTCGTTCGATAACTGAATACCTCTCTTCAGTAGGGGTCAGGGAGCGAGAAGCAAATGCAATCACCACTTCATTGTTTTTGTCATCAAGTTGTGTAAGGACACCACCCAGTCCTTTACTGCTAGCGTCAGTAGTGACAATGGTACTGGCAAAAGGATCAAAACCTTGTAAATTAGGTGCTTGGCCAAATGATTTCTTGATCTTTTGAAAAGACAACTGACAACACTCATCCCAATCAAATTGTGCCTTGTTATTAAGTAAAGATCTCATGGTATACATTTTCTCAGAGATATTTGTAACACATTTTGCGTAAAATTTGGCAAGACCTAAAAAAAATCATCTTTGGATTTGGGCACAGGTGCATCAATGATAACTTTGATTAAGCTGGTTTTAGGTCTAATGCCTGTATCGCTGATTTCATGAGGCAAGTAAGTAACTTTCCTTTCAGCAAATTTTCATTTGGACATTTCTGCAGTAACGCACTTGCTTTGTAAAGTATCCATAACATTTTTAAGACGCTCATCATGGATTTTTTTACTGGAACCCATAACCAGAATGTCGTCTTGAAAAAAAATGACACCCTGCATATCACCAAATAGTTCTGACATCAATCTCTGAAACACCGCTGCTGCGGATGCCAGACCAAATGCCATGCGGCGAAATAGAAAACGCCCTAAGGGTGTACAAAAAGCGGTCAGTTCTCTAATAGAAGGATGCAGGGAAATCTGGTGATACGCAGAGGAAAAATCAATGGTGGAAAACCATTTAGCATTCTTAGTCAATGATAGCATTTCGTCAATTCTAGGAAGAGGAAATTGGTCCACAATGATGTTGTTTAATTAAATACCTCAAATCAATACATAACCGAATTTTGCCATTGGCACGTCTGGCTACAACTACGGGTGAAACCCATTCTGAAGCTTCAATGGGTTCAATAATGTTGGCATCCTGTAGTTTCTTCAACTCTTCCTTGACCTCTTGTCTGACTACCAATGGGACATGATATATTTCGTGAATTTTAGGAACAGCATTGGATTTCACACGAATCTTATGAGTAAACCCCTCAAGCTTCCCAATTTTTCCGTTGAAAACATTGGGATATTCATTCAAGACCCATTTTTTTTTATTCTTCTGCATCACAAGTATCAAAACTTGCTCAGGACAATTGGGATCAAGGATACTGTTAAGTGAACGTTGATCTTTCCATCTCAAAACAAACTGACCATCAGTTGCCACATATAATTTTCCTGAAGCTCTCCTTCCTTTGAATTCTAAAAACAGTGTACTATACCCCAACATGTTTATCTTTTCACCTGTTAGACTTTCAGGACTGACATCGGTAGATTCTAGATGAGGACCAATTAGACTAATGAACTTCTCTTCCCAAATATGACGTGCAATAATTGTGAATCAAGATCCAGAGTCAGCTGCTACCTGTAATGTGATGCCACCAAAAGAAACAATGCACAACGGTTTGTTGCTACCATCACCCTTCAAATTCAACACCACATTTCTTTTTATTTCTGTGAATTCGACACACGAACCACCAAAACGCTCCTCTGACTCATTCTCTGAAAAGTCAGAGTCACTCTGTGCAACACATGCCACTTGACATTTTTTGTACGTTTTTTTCTACACACTTTTGCAAAATTATTCCACACTCCAAATATTTGGATGATCTAGCTGGGCATCTATCAAACCTAGCTGTACGTGATGTACTACCACACCTACAACATACAAAACCAGAATTATTCCTTTGGTAATTCCCATCTCTCTTCATGTTCAATCTAAGTTGACTTTTGAAATTCCTTGGGGTATCAGTCTTTTCTTTTTTCCCTCTGAAATTGTGTTGACTGATGCATGTTCTGACATTGGAGTAGATGCTTTGGCACATCTTTCAGAAAGTTTTGCTTTCTTGACTAAGGTAATAAGGTCTTTGAGAGTTGCTTCTCCTTCTATCCATAGTCCATGTTGAATATTTTTGTTTTTTGAACACATAACTACTTGGTCTCGGATCATTTCATCATGTAGAGTTCGAAATCTACATTTGATCGCCAAATTTTTAAGGGCAGAGATATAGTCTTCAATGGACTCATTAACGCTCTGTTTGTGTTTATAAAATGAACACCTAGAAACAGCAACACAAGACACTGGGGAATAGTGATCATCAAGATCAGAAATGGCACTTTTAAAAACATCCATATCACCTCCTCTTTCTGGTTTTTGCATTTGAGTATAAACTCTAAGACCTTCAGGGTCAAGACAATGTAACAAAATGCGTTTTTCTCTTTCTGGAGACATGATGCAGCCATTGTCTTCCAAAGTTACAATGGAATTAAAGAAATATTCCTTCCATTTGTCTCATTCAACTATCGGTTCACCAGGATTAGTTAAAAATTCTTTGGGTGTGTTAAGGTTAATGCTAACATTCACTGCACCCATAACACTTATGGTGCCAGAAACTGTAGTTGCTGTATTGACTTCCATGTTGATGTAAAAGTACAGTTATGAGGAAGTAAGTGAAAGCAGAAAATTTGATTAATAAAATACACAACTGAAAGTGAAAAACCCTTACTCTAATCCGCTGTATTCCGTAAGATGCGAATTGAAAACTGAGAGTGGCTTTGGTTACTTCTTACGTGTGGTAATAAAGATTCTCCTAATTTTTTAAGAGAAAAAAAAATCCAAGATGGCCACACATAGGGGTCACGCAGCGTGACCTTGATTCTTGAAATAATGAGGTAATGTGTGTCAAAGTACAAAGAACACAAGGAAGGGAACGCTCTAAGATGGGCAGCAGTGTGGGAGATAGAGCACGAGCAGGGAAGCACAGAAGGAACGCTCGAGCAGCAAAGGCAACTCACATTCGAAAGTAAGCAGAGTGTAACCGACTCATAGGAGCTGCAAGGAAAGTACAGTTTCTTTTGGGAAAAAATAGTACAAGACTCACTTGGTTATATCTCCAGAGTCCGGAATGGATTTTTCAGATTTTCCTTCTGGTATCTGCAATACTATCATTCCGTAATCACAGTCTGCCGAGAAATCAGGAAGTAGACTAGGTAGCCAAACGGTGGGAGAAAGAGGTTGGAACTCCCTTAGATTGTTGCCAAAAAGGTGTAGTATCCTTCAAATGAATAAGTAGTCGATTGTAGATTAAAAGCAATGAACTTTATTCCAACCCCTGCGAAGCATCCTTCCTTGTCAGCAGATAACAGCTCACTGACACTCTTACATTCTAAACACAACAGAGAGAATACATCCTGGAACATAGGAAAGACATAGTTCTATATTAACCTTATGTTCCCTTACTATCACAATACTACAACTGGCCATACCTCGTATCAGGCTTGGTCCCAGAGGCTGGAAGGGTGGGAGAGGGGCTCTTTGTTACTGGGGGACGGTTTTGGAGCAGTGCAGCAGTTTTAAAAGCACTGCAGAGTTCCTTGTATATCCAACAGTTTCCATTCAAAAATAAAAGCGCCACTATAACTCTGATGATTAATGTACCTGATGCAGCAAGGTCAGAATTTTGTCTAGTGCCAATTTTGACTCATTTAAAGTAGTGCAGAGGTTTAATATGCCTGCTGCAAAGAGCGTGTACTATGCAGATCACGGAACAGTATTTTATGTGCATAGCTCAGTGGGTTACTGCTTTTGGCACAGATATAATTTTGTTAATGTGTAGTTCATAAATTACAATCCTCATCTAGGTTAGAAAGTTATGTTTGTTAATCCCAGTCTTTATTTATCATAATTTTGCTGAAAATTGGTTTCTTTGGGTAGAAATAAATTCTTATTTGTAAAGTCAACCCTAACCACTGTGTTACATTCTGAATCCTGAGTTTGTGCTTCCCAGCACCAAGAACTCTTAAAAAATGCCTATGAGTTTGAATGACATGTGAATCCTACCCCTTGCAATCCCCTTTGTGTTATGCAACATTTTCTATACACTGATTTATACATGTATGATTTATTGTGTTTGTATATGTGTGTGATATAAAATCTTCGGAGCCACGGGTAAGGCTATACCTAGTAGGTATTGTACTTCCATGAAATAGTACTTCATCAAAAGAATACCATTTTGTAACTGAATACATAAAGAGACCTATTGAGTGAGGTTAGGAGTGGTACATGGGATCATTTCCTCTGGTCCTGATGAAAAGCCTTAGGGTTTAGGCTTAAAACATGTAGACCAGGAGATAATACACCCATCATAGTTTGAATCTCCACCCACCCCATTTTATTAGTAACAACTACAGGGCTTAATAAATATTATACACCAAATAGCCAGATACGTTTTAATAATACAAACATCCGCAATGGAGCGCACACCGCTAGCTCCTCCTCCGGGTTGCCCCATGGGAAGCTGATACATGAAGTTCTTGAGTGGTTCATCCCAGTGGGTGCAAGTAAGTACTTGTTAAACAGATAATCTCTAGACCCGATACATGTCCCAGGTTTTAAAATATTGCCCGAGACATGGCTCGGGTTTCGGGATAACTTCCCTCCTCAGTAGAGAAAATAGTTAGGGGTGGAAGAGAGGGCCACCAAGCAACCGTCAAGGGCCTCAGTGCCCGCACAGGCACGCAGGTGCGTCGTCCAGGAGCTCGGCAGCTCAAAGCTCAAGGGAGCCATTTATATAAACATCCGCAATGGAGCGCACACTGCTAGCTCCTCCTCCGGGTAGCCCCATGGGAAGCTGGTACATGAAGTTCTTGAGTGGTTCACCCCAGTGGGTGCAAGTAAGTACTTGTTAAACAGATAATCTCTAGACCCGATACATGTCCCAGGTTTTAAAATATCGCCCGAGACATGGCTCGGGTTTCGGGATAACTTCCCTCCTCAGTAGAGAAAATAGTTAGGGGTGGAAGAGAGGGTCGCCAAGCAACCGTCAAGGGCCTCAGTGCCCGCACAGGCACGCAGGTGCGTCGTCCAGGAGCTCGTCAGCTCAAAGCTCAAGGGAGCCATTTATATAAACATCCGCAATGGAGCGCACACCGCTAGCTCCTCCTCCGGGTTGCCCCATGGGAAGCTGGTACATGAAGTTCTTGAGTGGTTCACCCCAGTGGGTGCAAGTAAGTACTTGTTAAACAGATAATCTCTAGACCCGATACATGTCCCGGGTTTTAAAATATCGCCCGAGACATGGCTCGGGTTTCGGGATAACTTCCCTCCTCAGTAGAGAAAATAGTTAGGGGTGGAAGAGAGGGCCGCCAAGCAACCGTCAAGGGCCTCAGTGCCCGCACAGGCACGCAGGTGCGTCGTCCAGGAGCTCGTCAGCTCAAAGCTCAAGGGAGCCATTTATATAAACATCCGCAATGGAGCGCACACCACTAGCTCCTCCTCCGGGTTGCACCATGGGAAGCTGGTACATGAAGTTCTTGAGTGGTTCACCCCAGTGGGTGCAAGTAAGTACTTGTTAAACAGATAATCTCTAGACCCGATACATGTCCCGGGTTTTAAAATATCGCCCAAGACATGGCTCGAGTTTCGGGATAACTTCCCTCCTCAGTAGAGAAAATAGTTAGGGGTGGAAGAGAGGGCCGCCAAGCAACCGTCAAGGGCCTCAGTGCCCGCACAGGCACGCAGGTGCGTCGTCCAGGAGCTCGTCAGCTCAAAGCTCAAGGGAGCCAGTTATATAAACATCTGCAATGGAGCGCACACCGCTAGCTCCTCCTCCGGGTTGCCCCATGGGAAGCTGGTACATGAAGTTCTTGAGTGGTTCACCCCAGTGGGTGCAAGTAAGTACTTGTTAAACAGATAATCTCTAGACCCGATACATGTCCCGGGTTTTAATAATACACTTTTGCTTGACCCTCTCACTCCCATCCCTCTTAGTCAACACCCAACAAAGTGCTCGCATGTCTCTGTCGGTTGTAGCACGCCCCGTCCTGCAGCAGGCGGGAAGAACCCGACAATGAAGCATGCCACCATGGGTCACGTTGGTGGTTGAGGATTATTTTAGGAAAATTCATAGTTTTCCCCAAAGTATTAATTATACCATCAATAGAACGGTCGCTCTAATCATAAGTGGACTTCTTTTGGTTATTTATACAAGACAGGAGATTGGGTCCACCTTGTTTCTTACCTCTCCCCCCCCCTTTGTTTATATTGATATAAAATGCTTTAACACCCTACACTGGCATGAGAGGTGCTATAAAACAAATGAAATACATGTGAGAGACATGCTATGGAGAGATAAGACGCACTGTTGGACGGTAATAGTGAGGAAATCATTGAAGAGCCCCAAAAAGATAGACATATCCTAGTGAACTGTAAGGTCATCATTTACTATGCTTTAAAAACAAATAAAATTTAATATATAATGAAAAATATGTTGTAGAATGCAACATTGCTGCTATTTATTCCCAATTTTCTTGGAGGAGAAATACCCCAAATCCCGCTTGTAGTGATCAGGCTTGCTTTCTGCGCTCACTTGCTATGCACCGTATAAATCTGACAAGGCTGCTTTGGGTTCCCAGTCTGACCCTGACTATGAGTATGAGTATCATGGCCATGCTAGGATTTTTCTATGCATTCTGGGACATGTAGCCCTGCTTCTATAAGGAAATAAATATGACGACACGTACTAGAAGGCAAACACAAGAACCTGGTCTGGTTGCTCTAAACACACATGGCCCTAGGACAGTTGAGAGCTCTGTGGTGCCTCTCTGTTCTTTCCATGTTGTCTTGGGCAGGCACCTGAACCTCAGCATCTCTCATTTGTAAATGATCACATGCAGCCATCAGCTTTTTTATTTAAAAAAAATCTCCTTGCCATTTGAGGCAAACCTGGACCTGTTTCCAGGCTGTCAACATAGGAAACACAGGAAAATGCAAAAAAATTACTTTTGGTGGTGATAGTTTAATTCTGTGTATGCATTGGAAGATATGGAGCTGTGGGCGGGCATCGCTCCTCCTACAAATGTGTATTCATGCATGTAGGTTAAATATGTAAAGCGCAAATTCAGCCACATAAAAAGAAATTCTATGTGTTGGCGAGGAAGGGCAATTCATTGTTTCTGCAGGCAGGGTTTCCTAATTCCACAACCACTGTAGGACTATTTTACTTTTCTTTAAATTCGAGAAAGTCCACAAAAAAATTTAAATGAACCATGATTTATGAATAGCTTCGTATTTGAACTTGATGTATGATACACAATGCGCATTGTTCAAACTAGGGCGGGGCATTGTATTAGCAGTACAATAGTATATGCTTTGCAAACCTCTGGAACGGCCTATGTTAGTGTTTAACAGCTTGCCACTTTGTAATGTGCGCTTGCTTTTACTCCAAGCCTCGTGACTCGAGAGGAGTGGGGTAGTTGTAGGGTCTTCAATTGATAATAATATTGCTCTGATGTACTGTTATGGTTTAATAATAAAGCAGGGAAAACTTTAGCTGTGAATTAATGATGAAACTATAGTGCTAGGAATCAGTTTTTTCCTTAAAATAATATTGTTCTTCACTAGGAAATACAGAGGGTCCATTTTTGTGTTATTTACTGAAAGTGTCTACAGTTTCATCTCGCCCTTCTGATTTTATGTCAACAGCACCATGCCATGCCGCAAACACCTACTGTAACAACATCTCGCATCAGTGTGATTTTCACAAAACACGGACGAAATAAATAGATGTCAAACTTGTCAGAAGAAAAGGGAGAGTATGACAGCCAAGGCAACCTTATCTCCAGAGACAGATTGGATGACAAATAAAATGTTGTGGAGCGAACAATTTTCAAAGTAGAAAAATGCTCTGCAGTTGTAAAAATGGATTCTACGACCATTGCCCTGTTTTAGAAATCTCCCACAGCTTGTTTTAGAATATCTGCCGTGTTAACGAATATATAAATAGGACATTTCAAAACACTTTTTCTCAATCATGAGTGTGTAAGTTTGTTTGTACAATTGTGAATTGCAAAAGAGAGAAATAAAAGCATAAATTCAAGAAGCTCACATAGTACCAATGGATTAGCTAGGTAAAATATAAAAAGTTCACTATATGGGTGAGATTTTTAATGCTGTAATTCTTGCACAGAGATGTCTGGGCAATCCAGAAAGACATCACCTATGAACGCACATTTAGCTGTACCTATATAACTAAAATTCTTATTTTTATCAAGTACAAACCATTGCAGTGGGCAAAAGGAAAGAGAAGGTAAAGGTAGAGGAGAGATTACATGAGACTAATAAGTTGCAGCGCTCTGACCAATTGAAATATTCAAAGGTATCTCAAACAAGCACTGGCAAACACCATATGTTTGGCGTTCCCAGTGCGATTTTTAAATAGTCTTTGCGGATACATGTACATCTGTAGTGCCGATGTTTAATTGGGTTTGTTTGAATATTAGAAATCGTTCCAGTAGCATGGAAAACAAACAAACAAAAGAAAATATTGTTGTAGATGGTGGGGGAAAGGGGCATAAAAGCAGGGATTGGAAGAGTGACAAAAGAGCAAGGGTGGAGGCTGGAAATATTATATTTAAGCAAAACAAGTAGAAATAGGTGGGTGAGCAATGGAGGAGCTGGGGGTGCAGCAGGGTAAGCTATATGGAGAACGAGGAAGCACTAGGAGAAGCACAGGAAAGCAACAAAGTAAGCGAAGGGATGGGGCCAAATTGAAGGGGGAAGCGGACCACAGAAGACAGAAAAAGAATATAATTACATCCCCTTGCAATGCTTATTGAAAAGAAAAATGTGTTCCTTTATCCAAGAAACATTGGCAGAGGAAGGTGTTGTGAGGCCACTCACCTGGATCTCAGGCGGTTCCGGAAGGGCGACACTAGAGCCCGGAGTTCCTCCTAGAGTCGACCCCCAGTGACAGAAAATGACACTGTACCGATGGCAGACCGCAAGGGGAAAGGGGGTTGGCACTGAGAAAGACAAACAAGATGCTGTGGTACTCCTCTGTGGCAGCTACAGTGGGGTCATAAAAGGTTTGTCACCCATCTTGTATGAATGCCTGGTCAGAGGAGTATCTGCGAATTACAAGAACAGTGATTTGACTCACAATGTAGTTGTTCAACAAAATAATCTAAACCTACTTGTGTGCCATTAGTTCATGCTACAAACAGACATCTAGTCTCTGTCTTTCAGGCCAGATGGCCTGTGTTACATTAGAGTTGGAGTATGGAGTCTCAATGAATAATTTGATGGATATATTCACAGTTATCCTGTAGTGTCCCAAATGCAGAGCCTGGAATCCCTTGGAACTCACTTGTCACGCGACAAAGGACTAGACTGGCCCACCTCCTTCCTCACCGACAGAACCCAGAGGGTTTGCCTCCCCCATTCTGTTCTGAAGCCACCAAGGTCATCTGTGGCGTACCCCAAGGATCATCACTCAGCCCGACCCTCTTCAACATCTACATGGCACTGCTCGCCAACATCGCCCACTCACACAACCTCAACATCGTCTCCTATGCCAACAACACTGATCCTCTCTCTCACCAAGAACCCTGCCACCGCCAAAACCAACCTCCAAGAAGGAATGAAGGCCGTCGCCTACTGGATGCAGAACAGCCGCCTGAAACTTAACTCAGACAATACAGAGGTCCTAATCCTGGGCTCCAACCCCCTTCGCCTGGGATGACTCCTGGTGGCCAGTCACCCTGGGAGCTGCACCCACACCCACCAACCACGCACGCAACCTGGGAGTTCATCCTGGGCTCATCGCTCTCAATGACCCAGCAAGTCAACGCCGTCTCCTCCTCCTTCTTCAACACCCTCCGCATGCTCAGCAAGATCTACAGGTGGATCCCCACTGGTACCAGAAGGACGGTCACCCAGGCCCTCGTCAGCAGCAGACTGGACTACGGCAACACCTTCTATGCAGGAACCATGGCCAAACTCCAGAAAAGACTCCAGCACATACAGAACGCATCCGCATGCCCCCTCCTCGACATTCCCCGCCACACCCACATCACCGCCCACCTGAAAGACCTGCACTGGCTCCCAGTCAACAAAAGGATCACATTCAAGCTCCTCACCCACGCTCACAAAGCTCCCCACAACACCGGACCAGCATACCTCAACAAACGTCGCGCCATCTACACCGCAAATCGCCAGCTTCGCTCTGCCGACCTCACCCTCGCCGCCGTCCCACGCATCCATAGGAACTCCACCGGTGGCAAATCCTTCTCCTACCTCGCCGCCAAGACATGGAACACCCTACCCACACAGCTGCGTCAGACCCAGGTCCTGCTGACCTTCAGGAGACTCCTCAAGACCTGGCTGTTTGAGCAGTAGCTGCACCCCCCTCAGCACCTTGAGACCCTCACGGGTGATTAGTGCGCTTTACAAATGATTGATTGATTGATTGATGTGCTGCTTCTAAGTGTCCCAATTGTGGTCTGTCTGTCAAGCCAACATCTACCCAACTTGAACTCCTAAGTTTAACAGAAGTTTTTAGGGCTAGAATGGTTTATTCTTGGCAGAGCCCTGCTAGTTGTGAGTCTATTGTGGCTTCAAAAAATCAAAGGATTATTTCATTTCTTAGAATCAACCACTACGGAGCTCAGAGCACAAAAACGCTAACAGTTTTTAGCAAAATACATGATGTCAGCTTGTTTGTTTGTTGCCTTTTTCTTTCTCTAGGGAATCTGATGCTGGGGTCATGTAACATTCAGATTGGGCAGAGTAATTAGTCTTGACAGTTTTTCCTCATGAATTTGGTGAATAGCTGTACCTGTCACTGTACCCAAGAGTCTGGCATATTGAAATCAGCTGTATGTTCAGGACCATAGTTCCCACCATGCCACCAGGGAAGGAATACACAGCAACCTACACCACATAGTGAACATGCAATTTGGGGAAGGGAAGGGAACAAGGAAAAAGGGGAAATGTCTTCCTAAATCTTAGGGGTATAGAGGGTCGTGCAGTGGCTGGGACTATGACAGACGGGCACAAGTCAGTTAGAAAACTTAAAACCTAAATGTTTTGGGTTGGGCAAGCAGAATGACAAGGAAGAAAGCCATTGAATCAAGAGGGGGATGCTAAGATAGCAAAGCCATTCAGCCACCAGCAAAGGTGCTGTCCCAAAGGCCTCTGTATGTGTGCTGAAAACAAAAGGTGTGGCCAACATATTGCTAAAGCTGACTGTAAGCGAGCCCTAAAAAGTCCAAATCATGTTGCAAAAACATGATACAGGCAAAGGCATAACGCATAAGTCTTCAAAGTGATTCAAGATAACAGCATATTTACATATATTTGTCCAGTGTTGTCAAATTACAAAACTCTTGCATCCAATCATCTTGTTTTACAAATTGCTGCAAGATTCTAAAAAGTATGTAAATGTGCCTTTAATTGTACATTTTTATTTACATTTTGCATTATAACGTTAACAATTTTTGATGGTCATTGTTTCTCTCACAAAAGTTGACTTACGAAACTTGAGAAACAATTGTGTTAAAGAAGTAGGAATGAGAATTCAAACGTTCTTATAAACAATGTATTCATTGATGTCCAGTATGCTTATATATGTTGTTGAAATTTCAATAAGTATATTCTATTAACTAACCTTCACAATCATTGTACACTATTTCAACTTAATCATACTTTTATTTTGAATGATTCAATATTTGCGATCCATAAGAAACTATTGTTTGTCTGGAAAAAATTCTACTTTTGTGCAGTAATATCCAATTACAATATTAACAGCAAGCTAGCTGTGGACACCCCTTTGGTGTCCCTATCATTCATTTATACAGAATTTCAATATATGTAATTAGTGGTGGCAACCCATTTTAAAAACAATTCTTTATCTTTACATCTAACCATCAAGGCCAGCATCAATATCCTTTCCGTATATCTTCAGTTCTCCTGAAAGTAATGCAAATAGTTATTATTTTCGAAAACAATTTTAATTGTTTTTGAACCATTGAGAAATCTACTTTAGTAGCAAGAACATTGCACTTTTTGGAGTAAAGGTTAATCTTTATTTAGGTTTCTTGTAGCAGCATCTCTCACTCTACTTCTTTCTCTAAAATATTTACTGGCTCCGAGGGGTATTGTCTATTTATGCAAGAAAATGGTAGCATTGTTACCTCCATTCTGTTGCTGCAACCTCATTTGTAACTTCAAGTGTTTAGATGGAATGATCGACCAATAGGTTCAGGGCGATTTTCCCTCTCTCTACTTTCCGATAAGCCGGTTGCAATCAAACATATAACATTGATATGTCACCATACAGCAACGAGGAACTGTGTGAAACATCTTGCCTAAATACTCACTTCCAGTGGCTCCAAAGAGATACCTGCATGTGTTATAGTGAAGCAATCCCTATATGTCTAGCATCTCATTGCAGCCATACTTTTGGTACTCTGCAGCCTCAGCATAGCAATGCCTGCTATAATCATAGTAATCATTAGGTCCACATGGTCACTCAGTTCGACCTCATCTGACTCATTTCCGTACCGTCCTAATATCTTGAGTATGCAATGCTGTAGCCAACATCCTAACTGTCTTCAGGCCTGTCATAGCATTGGTGTGGGACATTTACTTCAAGTTCTTAAGATGTTGCAGAGCTGTAAAAATATATCCCGCCCCTTTTATTGCTTCCAACTGGCCCCCCCCCCATCCTGACATGGTGCATTTCCAACTTTCACATGCTTTAGTCAACACATTTTCATTCTGCAGTTAACCCGCAAAATGAAAGCCACTCTCTCTGAGCCCACTTCCTCGTTTGGTGATTCGATATGTCTGTCACATATACAATTCTTCAAGTATTGTCCTCTTTAGATCAAACCCACCCATGAAAAAGAAGAACCTAAAGGTGGATTTAATTAGCCTGAGAAAGATGACTTTCTGCTAATTTGATTTGCTTCATTTGAAAAAAGTTGCTATTCGTATACTAGGAAGTTGCCAAGTACTCTACAATAAGTATTGTAGATATTTCATTTAAAATGATGAATTTAAAAAATAGGTGTTGCGAAGTCACCCACTTGAAACTCCGGTTTGTTCCTTCTTCAATGCTGCTGATCCCGAATCCCCGTGAAACCAGCCAGAGGCACAGGAGTTGAGAAACCTGCGATTCCGTCTGATCCCCAGGGGAAGGGGGGGAATTGGAATGAGAGAAAGAGAGAGAGAGACTGGAATCTGGAGTCTGAATTCTAGAGCGACGCCTATCCTTTTCTCTCAGAGGTGGGACGACTGGAAATGCCAACACTAGTTTTCTTGCGTGGTATTCAGAATTCTCCTAAAAAATACAAACATACAATCTAGATCTCTATTGTAATTCTTCTTGCAAAATCTTTATAAATATTGATTATATTTCCATACCAAATAGACAAAGCTTCCACTGTTCAAGTGCTTCTATTTTGCATCTCTTTGTAGTGTCTTGGCTTTTCATTAATTAAAACAGGAACAAGCAATACTAATGAGTGACAATATTCTGCTTGGAAATGTTAAATAATTTTGTAAAAAAAAATCGCTTTATCATGCCTGACTAGTTTTAAGCTGTTGCTCTCAAAAGGGGTTCTAAAAGAAAACAAACAAAAACAAAAGAATACAACACAATCATGTAAAAAACAAGCCTCCTTTCAGAAACCCAAATTTCTGATTTACTAATGAGTCCTCTGTTCCCTTGTAAGCACTCGATGGGTTTCTTGAAGTTTCTTTATAAACTATCAAAAGTATTTTCAGTTCTCAATTTAGTCTTTTTTGTTAAAAAAGTCAAGAGCTCTCTTACCGTCTTTCGCGGTGTTTTAGAAACATTACTGTGTCTAAAAACGATGTTGCCTACCAACAATTTGTTGATCTGTAATCCCTTTCTTTATTTTCTTTGTAGGAAGGAAGCTGGAAGTTCCAAGTGCGGAAGGGAAGGCTGCCAAGGGCCTTTCCTCGAAGGACCGGGAGGACGCAGAGGAGTCCGGAAGAGAGGCGCCGGTCGGGCGGAAAGCCGTCCGGAGGCCTCCAACCGGGAGCTACGCTGGAGGAAACAAGGCTGGAATGCTGGAGAGAGGTGCCGGTAAGTTGAAGGAAGGGTTTCGGTTCTGGAATCCGGATGGGGTTCAGGAGCGGAGAGAATCAGGACGGAGTCAGGCAGGTACTTCTACTGGAAAGCGAAGCACCGTTGATTGGGGGGGCGGGGTTTAAATACCTGCTAGGTCTTGGCTTTCACAAGGCTGCTTCATGTGCGCACGTTTCCTCAATCAACACGGTTACAACGTGCTTCGAACAACGTGCTGGCCCACAAGCTCACGTTTCCTTGATTAAAGACAGTTAACATGTGCTTCAAAAACCTGCAATGTCTGCCAACAGTGAATTAATAATGTTACCGGTGATCTTGAAACTAAACAAGCATTGGCCCAAACAAGTACATGAAGGAATTTGTTTTTTTATATTAATATCTTCCACATTACTTAATGTATAATACACAGGAAATCCTTATTGGACTGATGGTAACATGAACATTTCAGTTGGTTATCAATACTGAATTTAGGGTTTTCGTAACAATAAGTTTCTTAACATTTCAACAACAATTCTAAATAAATAAAAACAAAATGCTACATTTATAATTGTTTTCAAAAAGTGCAAACTTGGACTATATTGGTTTTGTTATAGAGTGACAAAAAGTGCAGTCTTTATATTTTATTAAAAAGATAGGTTTATGAACTAACAATTAGCTAAAATCTTCTTTTATTTTGAAAGGGCCATATTATGAATTAAAATCCATAAATATTAAACAACTTGAAAGTAGCTTGTTTGCTAAAAGTGATGACCAACAACAATGTTGTTAAATACTATGCAAGATGTTCAAAAGTATGCAAGATATTCAACAGTAGCTTACTAAACAGTTGTTACAGTAACTCTACACCCTTTCATGAAAGAAGAAATTTGTTTTTAAATATCGAATAATTTTTGGTTTTAAAAAGTTGAGATATTGTCTTAAAATTAAATATGTTTTCTACGTTTATCAATTCTTTTTTTTAAGTGGTATGGAGGATATCCATGCACGTTTAACACTAAGGCACAAATATAAAAAATGAATATATTTTAATTGAAAGTATTGGAAAGTGGTAGTATCCTAACATTTTGGATCTTTATTATTATACTTTTTTAAGGGATTTGTAAGAATCCATATTTTCTCTTGACTGAGATTTTCCTTATTTGCATTGTGGTGATACTACTAGAAATATGAACAACCTTTTGCATTAAATCTCAGATCCACAAGTGTTTTCACTCTTTTATATGATTTTTTCTCACTTCAATCTTTAGTAACGTAGGGAAATAAAAAAGGAAGCATAAGTCTTCAGAGGTTTCAAGAGTTCGTAGTCATGGAATACAATCCAGGCTGAATTATCTTGTTTGATTTACTTCCCAATTCTCACTTTCTTTTTCTTTTCTAGGCATGGTCTCCCTCTGGGAAAGAATTCCCACAGGTAAGTAGACTCAGCAACTGGGATTGTACACTAATTTTCTATTTTCCTTTAAGCTGTCATGAACATTGTCTAGGGGTCATCTTTTCTTGCTTCTATTACTTTTCATCTCTTACTTGGTTTCTTGGGTGAGGTATTCTCTTCTTTAAATCCCTTTTCGCTATTCTCTATCTGTCCCCTTTAATCTAAGGTTGAGTGGTCTGTCATGATACTCCCCCTCCCTTTCCCTCTCACCAAAAGCAATAATTCCACTGAGAAGAAAACGTTCCCCTTTACCCCCTTTCAAAAAAATAAAACCACAATATCTTGTCTTAATTATGCTAACCCACATTCCCTAGCTGTTACTCAGGTTTCAGAAATATATAGAAAAAACTGAAATGTCAAGTTTTGTGGTCTTGATTTCCTGGTTAGAAATACCGCTTTACTGTTTGAGAGGCTCACCAGCTCCCTTTCCTCCATCCTACTCTCTCCAGCTTTATACCTGAGCACTAACCTGTATAAGTTACGCTCCTACATGTCCGTGGCAGGGCAAACAGCCTCTCTGAAGGGCTTTATTTGCAGGAGAGTTTTTATGTGTGTGTGTGGCAGCCTCCTATCTCCTCAGGGAGACATAGGGGTCCATTAGTATGTCGGGCGGATTGCCACCGCCCGCATGGCAGTGGCAATTCGCCCAACATAATCCCCCACCTGCCTCCCATTTCCCCACCACCATATCAGTATGGCGGGGGTACCGTGGCGGACGGAAAAACCGTCTGCCGCTTTTCCGCCCGGTTGACGAGTCGACCGGGCGGAAAAGGGTTTAATATGGTGGCGGTGTTTGCTAGACACCGCCATCCATATTTGTATGCAGGCGGGGAGCAGCCAAAGCCGCCAAGGAAAGTCTTGTGGGAATCACATTTGGGGGCCCGTTGCAGCCCCCATGAAGTTGGAGGGGTTGGGGGTACACATGGGCGGTACCTATGGTACCCCCCTGCATTTGCATGCACTATGTGGCAGGCACCGCGCGGTGCCTGCCGCGTTGTGCATGCAAATGCAAAACATGCATTTTTGGCATTGCGGCGGGTGATGCTGAAAGCACCGCCTGCCGCAATGTTAAAAATGCAGGATGCACCCACCAGTGTGGCGGGTGCATCCTATTCACCCCCACTAGACCGCTGCACTTATGGCGGGCGGTCCCTTTTTATGTTTGTCCACCCGCCATCCAAATGATGCCCTTAGTTTCTGCAATGGTGGTCCGGAAGCTATGTTCTTCTTTTGTCCTGCCTTCCCACTTTGCCTCTCCATGTGTGTACTTTTCCCTGCTTTTCCATGCCCCATATTTTTCTCCTGACGCTCGACCCTTTCACCTTTTCTCTGTTTCTCCTTTTGGTGAACCAAAAGTCCTTCCTCTAGTTGAGTTGTTAGTGTCCCTTGTTGTTGCCCTTCCTCTCTTTTTCTAACCATGTTGTTTTCTCTTTCAGGCATCTGTGGAGCAGTGTTCCAGTGAGGAAACTCAGGTAAGTCTCCATTGCTCCCTGCCTCTTCTGTCCACTTGTTACACATCTACTTCCTCCGAATTTTCCAATCAGGAATAACGGGATATCTAGATAAGAAATCAACATTACCCTGATCCCTCCCATGTCAATGTCAAACCTCAAATTGAAAATGCTGTAGGGAGAGGAACCAATGGAGCACTCTGGCATCTGACCCTTTATTCCTACTTAATCAAGTTAAAGAGGCATGGTCAGTGTAAAGGAGGAAAGGACAGTCTTGTAACTAATATCACAACTTCTCTTCAGCCCATGTAATTGCTAAGCACTCTTTTTCAATGATACAATACAGAGTCTCTCTAAGGAGAAATTTAAAACTAACAAAGAAAATGGGATTGTCTTCTCGTGCATCATTAATTTGAGAAAGGATAGCTCCCATGCCAACATCAGAGGCAAATGCTTACTGATATCCATGGATTGTAAAATGGGTTTAGAATCGATTAATCTTTTTAAGTAGTTGAATGGTTCAGGAGCACTCGGAGAGAGGAATATTGAAAAGATCTAATAATAGTTGTATTTTTCAGGACATCTGTGAGCGGGGCAGAAATCTTAGAATACTGGGGAACAAACCACTTGTAGTATCCTAGAAGGCCTAAAACTACCTGCACTTCTCTTTTTGTTCTTGGGAAAGGAACACCCATGATGGCCCTTACCCTGCCCCTGTCTGGCTGAATCAAACCACTGGCAAGTAAGTATCCACAAAAGTTGACCTTATTTTGCACAGCTTTGATTTAGCTGCATTAATCTGGAAACTAGCGATCTGTAGGTCTGACAGAACTGCATATAATAATGTGTAAGGTGGTCTTCCCACATTTTGCTAAATACAACAATATCATCTAAGTATGGAGATCAGCAACTATTGTGTGCCTCTAGGTTTTGATACGTAAATCTTTTGGAGGTGGCTGGAGACCCATGCAACCTGAAGGGGAGAACGGTAAATTGATAAAGCTGATAATGTGTTGAAAAGGCAGTCGTTTCATTGTCATCTGGGCACAGGGGAATTTGTCAGTACCCATCATTAATGTTTAACAGGGCTCTCCAAGCTGTTCTATCAACTCATCTATTCTCATCAATGGACAATTATTGAATTTGGATAGCTCATTTGCAGCACAGAAATCGATACAAAATCGGACGGTACCATTCATTTTTTAACAAGGACACTGATGAGCCCAATTCACTAGACGAGGGCTCAATCAACCCAAATTCAAACATTTGTTCTACTTCTCCTTGGATAGGCCTCCGCCTGGCTTACAGTATACAATAGTGTCATTGTTTTACCACTTTCCCTGTCTCAGTATGAATACAATGGCTTAAAAGGTGTGTTTTTTCCCAGAAGTTCTGAGAAGATTCTAGAAAAAGTAGACATTAAATAATGATTTTTGCCTTCAGTGCACATGTTTCCCAGGGTAATATCCCTTAGAGTACTTTCTTCAAACGTCAACTTTTTGGCTGTTTTAGCTTGTACAAGAGGATGACCTAGCCGTTTCTTGAGTTGAGCAATGTGATAAATTTGGGGCCATCTCCCGCGAAGTTGTAATTTTTAAGTGACTGGATTGGTTTTTTTTACAACTTAATAAGGTACTTGCCTCACAGATCTTAGTTTATTCTCTGATGTGGGGAGCTAGTGTCCAAACCCTAACTTTGAGTTCCTCCATTTTTTTCCTGTATTATAAAAATATGGCTGTCTCTGCTGGACCTTCTTCAGATTATTTTGAGCAAGTTTTTTTAGTTTATTCAATCATGCCTTTAATTGCATAATCAAATAAATTCCTTTCTTGTTTTTCGGAGTCTTTTTCTCATGCCTCTCTAGAAATCTTTAGCAGGGTTCGGGTTTATGCCCAAAAAGCAATTCAAAGGGTTGAAATCCCAGGCTACTCTTAGTTTAGTTTGGTATCACAAATAAAGCCAAGGGGAGTGTGCCCCAATTCCGACTTTTGTCATGCGGTTCATACTATATCAGTAAAACTGTGTGTGGACAACATAAACATCAAAATTGTGTGACACTGACTCGACGCACAAAGCAACACAAGGAGATGATGGTCGTAAAGAAACTTTTCAGACACTCACTCCCAGTCACAGATCTGGGTTGAGTCCATCATCGTTCTTTAGCTCACTTCGCAACCCCAGTTCAGACACAGCTATATGCAAATCAGTCTTGACCCTGTGCCTCATGTGAACAGTCCAGCCTGAACTACCAATCCATTCTTCCCAGGACCGAAAACAAGCATCCTGGAACCGGTTTTGGGCTAACAGCCCTCATCAGCCAGGCTAGCTTGAATCCAGTGGCAAAGTGAGAAAGGGACCCATGTCTGGAAATACCCCGCCAACTTAGGGCAAACAAAGCAAACAGAAGGAGATGATGGACGGATCGCTGAAACTTTTCAGACACTCACCCCCAGTCACAGATCTGGGTTGAATCGATCATCCTTGTTTCACTCACTTCCCCACCCCAGTTCAGACACAGCTATTTGCAAATCATTCTTGACCCTGTGCCTAATGGGAACAGTCCAGCCCAAACTGCCAAGCCATGTCTTTTCTGGACTGGAAACAAACATCCTGGGACTGGTTTTGTGCTAACATCCCTCATCAGCAAGGCTAGCCTGAATCCAGTGGTAAAGTAAGCAAGGGTCCCACATCTGGGCATACCCTGCCAACTTAGGGTGAACAAAGCAAACACAAGGAGATGATGGATGGAGCGCTGAAACATTTCAGACACTCATCCCCAGTCACAGATCTGACTCCACGCACACCATCAGGGTAGTTTAACCTTAGTCCTGGCTAGCTCACAATGCACCACCTGTACCCCTAACCTGACAAGGTAGCAGGTGGTATGTGGAACCTCAGAACTGACAACCCTAACTCCCCAAGGAAATCATGGAACCATATCAGTCCCTTTGTTAAGTAACTCATGTAAGTCCAAAGTGAGACACAAGAGATACTCGAATTGGCATTTCAATTATTTTTAGGAGCATTATGATACTTTTGTAAAATACTGGTGCTGCAGTGATTAATAGAAGGAAACAAAGCAGAGTAATCAGCATCACAAGAAGAGTAAAGAAAATAAACAGTTCAACCATTGTGTTGTTATACAGATTATATGCTTACATATCGTTATAGTTATGCTCCTACCTAGCGCTCCCTAACTTAGGGTGTCATTACGATGGCGGAAGGACCGCCACCACCAGCCATGCGATGGCGGTCCTTCCACCATCGGACTGCTTTTTTCCCTGCCACATTACAATGGCGGGGGGATCCAGACTGCGACCGTGGCAGACGCAAAGACCGTCCGCCACGGAACCGCCACAGGCAATCGTTCCTGATAATATGCCTAAGAAGAAATGAAAATGTAAGCAAAGGCATTTCAGAAAATAGTATCCTGTAAAGATGTGCAAGCAAATGTGTAACAAGTGTCAACTTTCAAGAAAAATGACAACTTTAGACCTGAGCATGTAAAATGTTAGTGTTCTTGCCTGGGTCATTTTTTTTAGGTGTTGGCGATAAATTCCACTCCACAGGCAGAGTACTGGCCTCTACGTGTTATGCATGTAATGTTGAGTTCTGGCTAAATTCTGCCAACCGCCATGCATTTGAATTTTTCTTGCATACATCTTGCCAATGGCAAGTTGGTGAGTGGGCGAGAGATTTGGCATCCCCTAGCATGATTTTTTGTCACTAGGAGGGTACCGGGTACAACTTGCCCAACACGGGCGGTCATGACCATTCGCAGTCAGAAAGCTGCCGCTTGAGTAGAGAATCTCCTCAAGCAGCAGCAAAATCAACCTGAGAAGCAGCGCTCTCTGGCGCACCACATGGTGCAATCTGTGCTGATTTTTCAGTGCAGAACGAGCTCTCGGTGCTAAACATTTGCACAAGCAGTGTAAGACGTGTAATACTGTCAGTTTACTGAACTCCAAGGAATCTCATGCCATTTTTCTGTAAATCGACAGGATTCCGAGTTCCACCCGCCCTTCATTTTTTCAAGATTAACTTTAAAATTTCATTAAACCGTTGGACAAATTCATCAGTTTGAAGGTGATAGATGGAGGTTTGTAAACGCTTGCTATTTAATTGTTTACTTGCGACTCATTAATTTATATACAAAGAGGGTTGTTGATCCATTAGGATTTTCTTCGGAAAGCTTATTCAAGAAAAAATCTCATTGTTTGCACTGGCAATGATTTTGGTGGTGAAGTGTCCAAGAGGGACAGCTTCAAGGTAACGTGGATCACAGATACAACTTCGACTCCTATAACATCGAACTAATAAAATACAGAGTTAACAATATTGTATACAAATAATATTGACACCCAATACACATAAAAGAAATAACACAAACATCGATAAACAAATATTGTTTAAAAAATATTGATGACAAAAATATCAATGACAAAAATAAAGAAAAAAAACATAGAAAAAATAAAAATAAAATGAAACACAACATAAACATTGATATAAATAATATTGACCACACAAACATCAATAAAATACATATAAACCATACAGAAAAAAACATTTAAACATAAAAATAATAAAAGAACATATTCTAAACATTTTAAACCTACACTAAACAAAATTTCAAAATTAATAACATTAAACAAAACAAATACACTAAAAATACAAAAACAAAAAAATAAACAAACAATACAAAATAAAAAATCACAACTACCAAAAATAAACAAACATAAATATATATATCATATAGAAATATATATAACATTTATAAACACAATTAAAACAAACATTAAATAATTAAACAAATTGAAAAGTAACTGCTGAGAAATTCAAAAAAGCTATCTAGACCAAAAAGATTAAACTACACCAACACAAACCAAGAGAAAACTCTAAATAACTTTTATAAGCACTATAAAAACAATTAATGAATTATCCCAAAATTTACCCTATAACAGACAAACACAGAGGAAGAACAAACCTATACAAGACAGAAAACAGAACAAAAAGGAACATAACTTTGTAACTAAATAAATCAAATTAGCTTAAATCTAAAGCTAGAAAATATTTTCCTCTAAATGTCACAGATTAAACTTCACTGAAAATCCACCTAGCAAATTCTAAACAAAGATTTACGTCCACAACAACAATAAAATCAACATTACAAAAAGATATAACAATGTAAGTATGTGACTTAACCAACAGATAAAGTAAAGTATTTAAAACTAAAACATTTAATAAAAAAGCAAAACATAGCTAACAAATACTTTACTTTTAACAGCTTCTACAGAAGTCAACAAAACCACAACATCAACGAAAGAAACTTAATCAACTAAAAATAGTAAATATATTTTTTATAACAAAATAAACATGGGGGCCTATTACAATGGTGGGCGGACAAAGTCTGCCACGGGTGCAGCGGTCCCGCTGTGGCCATTAGGATACCACTTCCACCGTGGCATCCCCCATCCACAACATTGCGGCGGGCGATGCTCACAGCACCGCCCGCCGCAATGCTGTGGATGCACGTTGTGCATTGGCATGCAGAAGGTGACAGGCCTCGCGCGGTGCTTGCCACCTTGTCCATGCCAATGTAGGGGGGTACCATAGGTATCACACATGTGCACCCCCCAACACCCTGGGGTCCCACAACAGGCCCCCAACAGCAAACACCGTATGCCTTTATCATGCCTCTTTTCTGCCCGACGAGTCGACCGGCGGAAAAGCGGCGGACTGTCTTTCCATCCGCCGCGGGTCACCCAACCATACTAATATGGCGAGGGGTCATTCAAGCATGGATGGCGGGCGGTTCACCCCCGCCGGGCCAGCGGTGGCTACCGCTGGCCCGGTGGGGGTGATCCGCCCTCCATTTTAATAGACCCCATAGGGTTTAAATAATAAAATTAACTAAAACTATAAGGTTTTCTTTTATGTTTCACAGACTAGACCACCTAAACTCCACCTAAAAAAACTGGAAACAAGGATTAACTTCGAAAACAAGGACAAAATCAACATTAAACAAAAATATAAAACTGAGTAGGCATATAAGTTAATCAACAAATAGACCAAACTAATAAAAAACAATAAATTAAATAAAAAACCAAAATATAACTAACAAATACTTACGTCTTCTTTAATTCTACAAACGTTAACATAGAAGATCAAGAAAATAAACTACATCTACTAAGAAAAATTCTCTCAACTGAATACAATTAGAAACTAAATTAAGGAAATGCACAAATTAAATGTAAACCTTTAATAAAAATAAAATTTTCCTTTTAAATCAACAGAAAAAAATAAACCAGTGAATAAACCACGACCATCGATAAAATATCAAACAAGAAAATTAAAGCAAGATAATTGTACATTTATTTTTAAATATAATAATTATACAAACATGTTTACTATTCAAGACCGTATAATTAATAAACACATAAATACATATATTCACAAACAGTCAAAAAAAATGGCAGAAGGAGCAAAATTCATCACATCACAAAAGGGAAAACAACTTCTTTGCTACATGAGCTACTCTTATACGCAAGACAAAATAACTGGAAACAAAACCCATTGGAAATTAGGTAAATACTACTCCAATTCTTGCTATGGGAGAGCCACAACAGTAGAAAGAAATGTAGAAAATGTCAGGGAGCAAAACCATCCCTTCCAATGTGACAGAAATCGAGGTCAGAGATGCTCTAGAAACAATCAGAGAAGCAAGCACGAGCTCCCAACAGACCAGTACCCAAATACTAAAACATGTATTAACTATGGTCCCTGAACATGTCACAGGACAACTACCATCCATCCCCACTCTAAAAACATTATTAGCCAGATCTAAAAGAGCTACTGCTCAAACACTAACCACCCCCCACACTTTTACAGAAATAGAAATCTTACTGGAATACACTATCACCCACAAAGATGAGAAATTCATTCTTCATGACAAAAACAGTCATGAAAAACAAATTATCATCTTTGACATGCACAACAACATACAAAAACTAAGAAACTGTGAAATGGAGTGGATGATGGATGGCACTTTCAAAGTTCGCTCCAAGCCTTTTTACCAACTATGGGGCTGATTACGATGGCAGGCGGATCGCCATCAAAACGTGATTTACCCACCGCCATGTTATGATGGCGGTGGGAATCACTATTGTTCCACGCCAGTCAGAAAGACTGACCGCCTCAGCTCCAAAAGGCAGTCCTTTTCTACCCACCTTATGAAACCCGGAACCAGGCAATCATTGTGGCACCGTGGTAGTGATTACAATGGGCCACACCGCCTGTCTTTTTGCAGCGGATTCTCGGCCGCTAAAAGGCAGGTGAAGACTGGCTTTGTGGGCCCCAAGGGGATACAGCTGTGCACAAGGTGTGCACAAGGTGGCAGGTCGGCAGGCACCGCTCGGTGCCTGCCACGTTGTGCAGGGAAATGCACAACATGGTCATTTCACATTGTGGCGGGTGCTGCAGTCAGCAGCACCCGCCATAATGTTAAATTGCAAGATGCAACCGCCGTGTTGGCGGTTGCATCATAATTAGGGTGGCGGGACCGCCACATGGCAGGCGCCCGGTCCCGTTACCGCTAGTCCGCCCGCCATCCTAATAACCCCCTATATACCATACACGGCGAATATGAAGACACTAACATCCCCCTCATATACGCACTACTCCCTAATAAAAAAATACCACTCACAATAATAAAACAACACACCAACAACTACTTTCCACAAAAAATAATCATTGACTTTGAACAAGCAATGATTAAGTCAATTTAAAAATATACCCACACGCTGCAATACAAGGTTGCTATTGTCACTTCAGCTAAGGAGTCAGGAGCCACCTACAAAAATCTACTCTAACTATAGGTTACGCCAGCAATAGCAACTTTGCCTATCAAATAAAAAAATGAATAGCCCTCGCCCGTGTACCAACAACTGAAGTAGCCAACCACTATAACATGCTTCTTGAAAGACCTTTCTACCAAGCAAACAAAATAAAACTAACTCCCTTCCTAGACTACTTTGAAGACACTTGGGTGGGAAGGCTACATGTCACTGTAGACAACCAAAATTCCAAATCCACTGGTGGAACATCTAAGTTAGCTCTCCACTTCAAAAATCTAAAACTAATAACGTGGTGGAAGGATGGCACCAGGCCTTCCAAGCCACAATAGGAAGAGGACAACCAACCTTACACAACCTAATAGAAGCCATAAAAAAGAAGAGCTAAGGCTAGAGAAATCCCTCACTAAGTGTGTCATTACGATGGCAGACGGACTTCAGTCTGTCTGCCATCGTTGGGGGGAGTGGGACCCGCCACCTGTAAGGTGGTCCCGCACATGAGATTACGATGTGACCACCACTGTGGTGATAGCGTTGTGTATCTCTAAAATTGTGGCAGAAGCTGCTGGCTGCAGCACCCGCCGCAATGTTTGAAATGCACAGTTTGCTTTTCCCTGCACTACGTGGCAGACACCATGCGGTGCCTGCCACCTGGTGCAGGAAAATGTAAGGTGGAACACAGGTACCCCCAGTGCACAGCCAGACTCCCCAGAACAAGTGGGGCCTACAATGGGCCCACAAAGTCAATCTTCTCCAACCTTTGAATGGTGGAGGAACCCGGTGGAATGCAGCATCCTAATGTGGTGGACTGTGCCTGCTAGACACCACCACCATTCTAGGCATGCTGGCCGGGTCTGATGGGCAATTGGAACGATTGTCTGTGTTGGACCCATGGCAGACAGGCTTTCTGTCCGCAAGCACTCTGCCTGCCATCTCTATCTGAAGGGCAGAGAATCGCCGCACGATGGTAGTGAACCCGCCACTGGCAGGCTGCCGGTGGCGGGTTCAGCGCCGTCGTAATCAGGCCCTAACATACGTCTCCTTTTTTATTTGAATGTACATATACACTCTTTAACAAACTACATAAAAAACAATAAAAATTCATAATTATTCAAATGCTCACATTTTATTAAAAAAATATGGAAAACTATACAAATTATGTAAAAATAATAAAGTGGTCATATATTAATGTAATTCTTTTTCTAATAAAAAATATTTATAATTTTTTTACATGATTTACATCAAAATATTAGCCTCCCCAAAATGTTACATTTAATTTTTTTCTAAATCATTTATATCTTTCAATAATGTTTTTATTAAAATGTATTTTTAACCAACTATCTTTAAATTACTTCTCACCCTTATCCCCTATAAACCCAACATCCCACTCCTAAAAATAAATTGAAATACAATAAAAACAAACATTTTCACATAATAAAATAAATAAAAAATAAAAAAAACTACTACCAAATATAAAATACAATATATTGCCATCGATATTTACAAAATCAGTGTTTCTACATTACACAAAAATCGATATTTGAAACAACGAAAAAACTTACCTCGATATTTTCCACCATCGATATTCTTGACTCGATATTCATGCAATTCGATATTCTGGCGTCGATAATCTGTCTGTACACCAGGTAATGTGTGGCATAGTGCACTATGTCTGGCACATATTTATATCCTTTACTAGAGACAATCAAAGGGATGAGAAGGTCTAGTCCTACCCTTTCAAAGTGTTTACCTATAATAAGCATTCTCTGTAGTGGAACTTTAGGAGGTTAATAAGGGGTTATCTTTTGGCATACCTAACATTCCAAACAATATTTCTTAATCTGAGCCAAGATTTATGACCAATAAAACTTTGCTAATATGGCTGAACAGATGCCCTGATGTTATATATTGGGGCTGTGCGCTTAGACAACATAAACTAAGGGTTTGGTGTCTAGACTGATTCCAGACATCCCCAAATCATATATTAGTCTGTAAACCAGCTACCTAACAGTGCCAATATAAGCCCTCTTACCAAGGAGCAAATAGTTTCTGGGAACTATTGAACATGACAACCCTGACCTCTCAGGGATCATGGAAACAGTACAGTTATTTTTGCCGAGTCACTCGTACTCACTTTGACTCAGAGAGATACACAGAATAAACGGTGGGGATGTTTTCAAGAAGCATTTATTGAATCAGCATCATTCTAGTGTAAAAGACATGTGCGGCAACAACCATTAGACAGAAACAGAAATATTCGATTATGAACTCCAGTAGAGTAGTCAGTCAGTCAAAATCGCTTTGTTTTGCCAATTGATAAAAATGACATTAAAAGTATTCTACATAGAATAAAATCATGATATGCATTTAAGACAATACTAAAATGAAAGTACAATAAGAGCCATAAAACTGTTAAAACGTAGTGCCAAAGGATCAGGGCTTTCAATTTGATAATTACAGATAGCTATTGCGTCTCTTTATGGTGCATTGCAGAAACAGAGCCAAACAGTAACAGGTAAATTGATCGGTCCGCTGTTTTAAAAGCTAAAGGGCTGGTCGACATTGCCTCAGCCCATATGTACACAGGATCGGGCAAACAAATCTCTTCCTCTCCTTACTATAAGATTTACAAAAAAATAACAAGTGAAGATCACATTGAATAGATGAAGAATCACATGGGGAGGCGGACTGGGAGTTCACAGAGTATGTATTAGCAGGATAGCCAAACATTTGGGGCATGTAATTCTTTCAAAACCTCGTTAGCAAAAATCTTTGGTGATGGTTAGTCACAAAAGATAAATTGTTAAGGCCAGGTGAGTTTATTTTGGGGTCTAAATGGTATTCTCTGTCCCTTGGTTTGAAACGGTTGGCTTCCCATCTCATCTTTCTCTGTTTTTCAATTAAAAGTTTTTTTCATTCAAGCCTAGAGATGTTGGTACAAGTCATTGGGTCATCAAATAGCATGGGGAAGCCAATAGTATATAGACTTTTCTTGACAAAGTGCAACCATTTTATTCTACGTGACCCATCAAGCTTAAAACATTGCAATAGGATTTATTGAGTTAACTTCAGAGTTTCCCTCCTCCATACTGGGTGCCACAAAAGAGGGGGGGGGGGGCACATGATTCTGGTCCACGATAAAAGGGACGTCCAATTAGTATGCCATTTGTAGGAGGAACAGGATTAGGGAACACCTAACAAACGTCTCCAGACTTTGTTCTCTATTGATTGGAGACTAGATACAGTTACTACTCCCCACACTGCTGCTACATATGTTGCCATTGACATTGTTTTCGCTTCGTATATCTTTTTTATGGTTTTCATCAATTTAGACCCCAGTTTCTTAACAAAGCTAAAATTTGCCCCTATGCCTCTATCCATCATAAGGCCTCTGTTAGCCACTATGTTGTGCCATGTATTTTTTAAATCCAAAAGTACCCCCAAGTAGGAGAATGATTTAACAACTTCTAATTTCCTCCCTTCTATGTTCCAACTAGGTGGGTTTCTCTAGCTTCTGCCACAAGCACGAATGATTTGGTGTCATTAACTTTCAGATCTAGATTATTCATAAATCTTGCATAGGTGTCTATGAGTATCTGCAACCCATTACCGGCCCAGGCCAGCAATACCTCATCGTCTGCATAAAGGAGCGTGGCACAGGAGCAGAATTAATAATGGGAATGTCACTGGTGGGCCCCACCAGTGCAGCTTCCACACTATTCGTGTACAGGGAGAATAACAGGGGCGGGAGTACGCACCCCTGCCTGACAACACAAGCGAGGGGGAAGGGTCTGCCCGACTGCCATGGTAGCAGGAAAAGACCGCCCACAAGGGCAGCGGCATAACCGCCAGTCCAATTAGGATGCTCCGCAGTCGAAATCTGACCGCGGCGGTCCGATTCTGGTGATAAACAGATTAACATTGCGCTGGTAGCTGCTGCCAGCAGCACCACCGCGGTGTGAAAAGGAGCATGTCATGCATGTCACTGCAATGCGTGGCAGGCACTGCACAGTGCCTGCCACCTGGTACAGGGGTTCCCCGCAGTGCACCCACACTCCCCTCCCCACAATGGGCCCCTGGAACATGTCTCCGCATGCCTTTCCATGGCGGTTCCACCGCAGTGGAAAGGCTGGCTACCGCCGGCATCATAATCGTGCCGGCGGTGCTTGGCCCTGATCTGCAACAATTGTAGCAGTCCAGCTCTGCCCACCAGGCAAGCGGGTGGACTGCAACCGGCGGAACAGTGGCGGGTGGAAAATCACACCATGGCAGTCACAACGGCAATGCTAATCTGGTGTTTGCACAGCCAAACTGGCGGCGGCCATCCGCCAGCCATCCTTATGGACCCCTTGGTTCTTTCTAAAACCGTAGTGGGTTTGAATTAATATCTTATTTTCCTCTGCCCAAGCCTCTAGCCTATTTAACAAGAGACAGCCCATTAATGTTGCTGTACTATCTAACAGCGATATTGGGCGTTAATTCTTTGCTAGCACTTTGTCCCCCTTTATAGATCTGTATGATCACAGACTTTTTCCAGGAAAGGGGGGCATGTGTTTTAGACACAGCTTTTAATGACAGTTAGTATCGGGGCCCAAAGCTCCTGGTTTGTTAAAAAGAAGTCGGACCCAGCCACCCTCAAACTGCTACATTGGTTCAGTGCTATTTTCATTTCGTCCATAGTGAAAGATAGTTTAGGTCACTCTGGGCGAGTCTGACAAGGTAATACCTCTATGGCGCCCTATCCTTCTATGCCAAATACCCCAGTAAAATAGATCACTTAATTATCCTCCATCACATGCTGATCTAAAGAGGGGTCTGTCTCATCTCTAAGAAACGGGGCGTTAATTATGAGCAAGAAATCCCTACTATTTTTTAGGGTAGCTGCTTTTGTTAATTTATTATCCCATGCGTCTTCTTTTAGTGCCCATAATCTATTCTCTCTTTCTGTTTTATAAATGAAGCGTAGGGATTTTACCAGTGGGATATCTCTTGGGTTTGTTTGGAGAGCCGTACGAAGATTTTTAAATGCTTTGGTACAACGGTCATTGAGGCAGCATGCTGGACCCCTGGCCGTTCTTTTATAAGGGCATAAGAGATTTGCATTCATTTTGGCTAAAATTCGCTCAAAGGCTACAGGGGACTCCTGTGAAAGTGAGTGTAGGCAAGTTAGAATTTCCTGGAACATGGTAGAGACATACTACGGGTATGTCCAACTTGTTCCACTTCAAGATAATGCAGTTTTTCCTTGCAATTGATGGCTTAGGGACACGTTTGCCCATGATAAAAATCTTCATACCCCAGGGTATCTGACAACTGACTGCCGCGTGGTCACTAAATAGATAAATTATTGTCCTAATAAAAGGAGACCTGTGATCTTCTATATTCTGAGGCTAAGATAAAGTCAATTGTTATCTTATAGGATCGGGCAAAAGATGTATGATCTAAAAGGCCTGTATTGGCGTCTACTGAGTTTATTATCTCCAAGTTAAGGATCACTAATAGTCTGTTTAGTGCGGTGCCATAACCATTATGGATGGAGTGACAAATCGGGTCCCCTTGATTGTCCATCATGCCACAGACAGGAAGCTGTAGACTATTACACGTATGGGTATTAAAATCCCCCATCCACAAAATATCAAAGGGAATATGATGGCATTCCTGTAGATGGTCTACCTCTTTCTCAGTTAATTATATCACCTCAGCTATGTCTCCTGCGAAATTATTGTTATGCAGGTTAATTAAGAGCCAGTCCCTTCCATGCCGGCCTTCACATAGAAGAATATGGTAGCATGATGATGTATTAATAAACTTTTTTCCTTGACCCCACCTTTGCATGCTATTAAAGTGATGAGCCCTCCTCTTGCACGTCCTGCTCTGGATGGTACTGCAGCATCTGGTAGGTGCTGAAACCATCTATACTACCCGTTTTAAATTCCCATGTTTCTTGTAGCACAGGATATCATAATTTCATACAAGTCTTAGCCATTTGTGATCTTTTTTCTGCATTTATCCCGCTATATTGCACAAGATGAATTTTAGATGATATTGCTAGGGAGAGCAATATTGGGGGCCGGCGGTTCAGTTTGGGTAGAGAGTCAATCAAAGGCTTCAAGGTCAGTTAGTGGTTCATCTGTTTTTCATTGGAACTACCAGCCAATCATCAATTTTGATTTAAATTGGGAGGGGCCCTGGCTTGTGGAATGTTGATATGCCCTAATGGTTTGTAAAAAAACAAGTGGTAGTGCAAAGATCCGGGATTCAGACGGAGGGTCATTTGGCATACATTCAAAAAATGCTCCACCAACCTATGGTTGTTAAAATGTATAACCACACCGTCCCTACCAATAGAGTTTGAGCCATGGCCCACCCATTTTACCCATCTAGCCATTATGATGTGATTATATAGCCTAAGATCCCACAGGCTAAATTCAGAGAGCCAGTGCAGGGCCTTGTCCATCAGCTGCATTCTTGACTCATACTGGTGCTGTGTAAGTTCAGGCGTATTAACTAAGATAACACATGGGCATACTGCCAGGGGTAAGTCCAGGTATTCACTTTGTGATATGGTCTTTGTTCTTTCTATCGCCATGGAAGCGTCTGTAGCTGTATGCTTGTTACTGCCTCTGGTGATTCTACTTTTCTCCTCAAAGTTGGATCCAGGCCTCTCCCGCCCCCATCTCCCACCTCCTGGCATGGAGGACAAGTGTGCACTATGGTGATTGGGGTCTCCTTCCTGTTGGCCATTCAAAGTAGGATTATAGTCTGTCTTGATCTCTAGGTGGCAGCATCTGTGTGGAGACTATATCGTTGGGCCCCCTGTGGCATTTTGGGTGTTGCGGGGACCAGTTTCCCCAACCGATAACCGTCATGGGACTGCTTGGGCATGCCTTTATCATCTTTCAGGAGGATCTGAAGGACTTCTTCTATCTTTGTTAGCTTGTCTGTGATTGGCTGTAGAACAGTACGCAAAATTTGGTCCAGTTCTTGGCTTATAACGTCCTCTGGGGGGATGGGATACTGCTGTTGTTATGGTTATGTTTGTAATGTCCCTTCGCACTGGGTTTGTCACCATATTTTTGCGCAGTTTAGAGGCTTTTGGGTTGGTGTTACTATTACTATTGGTCCCTATTTTAGTCCTCCCTCTCTTCCATTTACTGGTGGTTCGATTACTGGACTACATTCAGTTCAAATGGAATTGATCTCACTAGGGTTTTCCCTCGTGCCATCAGACTTGGGGGGATATGCTATCAGGAACCCTCCCGGAGGTTGGGAGACCCTTCCCCATGTCCTCATGGATGGTAATAGGAATTCTTACCTCTTCCAGCGACAGGCGCTGTTCTGTGATCTCGATCTCCTTAGAGAGGACGTTGGCTGCTCTTATCAGGAAGGAGTCCAGGGTGGTTATAATCTCCTGCCCGGTTCGGCGGGCCATATTTTCCTCTTGCCCATGTCATAGACTTTAGGCCTTAGACATCAGAGCCCAGGCAAAAGGGGGGGTGGCCTCAGCCTCATTTGGAGAATGATGGGTGTGGATAGACCTGCCCTTGGGCCAGGCTTCACCCAGGGGCGTCTCCGCACCGCGGGGCCTTATCACGCTTATGTGAGCGTTAGCAGAAGCAGTGCATGGCAGGAATTGAAGTTTCCCCCCCCTGCAGAATCAGGCAGATGCTTCCCAAAACGGCCTTCGATTGATTTCACAAGTTCATGTACAATCCTGCCACAGTGCTAAAACAATGTATATATGTATATATGCAGGCATATAGATACATGACAGTAACAATGTGTACTCCTATAATGAAAGTCCTAACTAGACATACCTAAGTGTACCTAGCATGTATGTAGCTGTATAGCCAAGAATCCCCTTAGGATACGCCAAGCCCATTACATGATGTGGGAGAGCGAACAACCCCGTCTTGGTCTCAAGAAGGACACCCCGCGAGGGATGTCAGACCACTGCGTGCTGGAGTGTATGTGTGCAGGAACCTCAGAGTGTCGCATTAGTGTGTCAGCATGAAAGTCTTTTTCTCCTCTGGTTTTCCCAATGAAGATGTAGTGCTTATATAACTGAAAGGTACCCTTAGGGGTTCTACCTGGAAGTGTAATATGGGCATGTCGGGCAGGGATGACAATAGAGGTGACCCTTATACAGAGTTAATATGCAGAAGATGGTAATCCTGCTGTGATGCTGAGAATCCTCATGCATAATACATGAGGTTAGCACCTAACTAGGTAAAAGGTCAGCGTCAGACCCGTTATGTAGAACAATGGTAGGACAGATGTAAGTAAAAGGTTGTGTAACTACCTAGGCATATTTTGGGGTACATTAGGGCTCATAACACTGAAATGTCCTGGCATAAGATGTGAGTGGGCGAACAACATAATTTGGTCACAAAAACCTTTCGGAACCCTAACTGAGGAAACTCGTCCTTCTTTCCTATGCGATGCCACAATCCATTTTGATCTGGAATAAAGAGCATACATGAAGATTTTTCCCTTCCTTCTCTCTAGCCTTCTGTCAGGCGTACTGGTGGGTAGGATCGTATAATTTGTCCCTACACTTTTTTGCCCCGCTCCCAAGGTTCCAAGATGACTAAAGCATGTTGTGAGGCACCTTTCATATTTTGTTCCTGTCTTTCCTTTTTGGACTTTTTAGCTTTTAAGGATGCTATATATTATCTATTATATCTTGGGAGAAGGGTACCTCACTTAAAAAAGCCTGATCCTCACAGATGATGTCTGTAGAGGGAGAGGAATTGAGGGCTGTCAGTACCCAAATTAACTTGGGAAACTATGAAGCCCCACTGCTAACCAATGCTAAAGTGCTTGTGCTCACTCCCTTAAACATGGTAAAATTGGCTTACACCTAATTAGCATATTAGATTTACTTATCAGTCCCTAGTAAAGTCATATATCATATACCCAGGGCCATAAAAATGTAATACTTCTAGTGGGCCTGCAGGACTCATTGTGCCACCCACTTTAGTAGCCCCTTAAAACATGTCACATGTCTGCAATTGCAGCCTGAATGTAGTTTTAAACTACCAATTTGACTTGGCAATATAACTATTGTGCCAAACCTTAAATTTACTTTTTATTGCATATATTTTGGCACCCCTAAGGTAAGTCCTAGGTAGCCCATAGGGCAGGGGGCTTTGTAATAAAATGTTTGGACATGTACTTTTAAGTAACCTCAGGCAGACACTTCCTCTCCGCCTGTGGATTGTGCGGAGATTTGCCTTCTCCGCAGAAAGCGGAGAAGGCAAATCTCTGCACACTCTGCAGCGGAGCAGAGTTGGCCAGCCCCGCCTATTTTTAATCACTGTTAACTTAATAGGGGTTGGAGGCGGGTGGCGTAGCGGAGTTCCACAGAGTTCCATGGAGTTTTTTGCAACTCTGTGGACCTCCGCGTAGCCGTGCTATGCCCACTACGCCCAGGGTTACTTTTAAGTTTTACATGTCTTTGTAGTGAAAAACTCCTACATTTGTTTTTCACTACTATGAGGCCTACCTCTCGCTTAGGATAATATTGTTTTGGCTGGAACAATTTTGTGCTAACTTTTGTTTGGGAATTGTAATTGTATTTATATTGCCCTTACTACCTCTGGTGTAGTGTTAAAGTGCTTTTCGGCGAGTAGCACGTACGACGGATCCCATAGGATTAGGGGTGGGCGGAATTTGCGAAATTCACTTTTGCAAATTATCACGAAAATGTTAAAAATCTCCGCAAACACGCAGAAATATCGCGAAGATGCGGGAGGTTTTTTTTTCCGCCTGTTTGCGGTATTTTCTGCATGGTCGCGGCTCGCCAACTTACTCATGCGGTTGCTCACGGACGCGGCCATCTTGTTTTCACTTGTCTCGCGGTGCATGATCGCGAAAAGAAAGACGTGATCGCGCTACGAATGACGTTACTGCGGGCGCGAACTGTCGTGAGACAGAACAAATGGCTACCAACAATCCAACATCTCGTGGAGAACGCGACCGGATCGAGAAAACTTGTCGGCGAACTCGGGGATTCAGGTAAGGCAATCGCGAGCACGCGAGAATGTATTATTTTACAGCGCGAGCAAGCAAAAGATTTCCGGTAAAATGCGGATTGCAGAAAGTTTGACATTTTCACGCTCTCCGCGGAATGTGAAAATGTCAAATTATCGCAATTTCCGCGAGCGGAACAGAATTTTAGCCCAGGCCTACAAAGGATTAGAGGCAGATTAGTATAGGGAATTATAAATTGTTAATTTGAGCTGTAAGCATGTGAGCCTGCAAGTTTGATTGAGTAGGATAAAGGAGGGATTAAGGAGGGAAGAGTATAGATAGTGTTATTTGGGAGATCATATTCGTAAAATGAGGTTTGGGATGAGCAAAGGAGGGTTAGAGCAGGGAAGAGCCTAGAAAGGGGTATTAAGGAGATCATTGTAGTTAAATGTGTTTGTTTTTTTTGCAGAGTTTTATATAGCACAAACTTGACCCAAATCCAATCAGGTATCAGAGCGCTTTACATAGCACCAGTTACGTTACATGAGGACACACATTTTTTTTGTTAGGCACGGGGAGATTAAGTGATTTGCCCAGAATCACAGGATGTTCAGCGTCATTACCGAGACTCAAACCCAGTTCCCCAGGTTCGAGGTCGAGCACCCTAGCTGTTAGGCCAACTCCTCTCCCATGTTTTCAGATGAGACGAAAGAGGGATACAGTAGTAAAGGGTCTAGGGAGTGTTATTTTGGAGATCATAGTAGTAAAATGTGATTTGGGATGAGTCATGGAAGGATAGAGGAGAGTTGTGTCTAGAAAGGGTTATATGGGAGATCATACTAGTAGACTGAGGCTTGGAGTGAGTCAAGGAAGGATAGAGGAGGGAAAGAGTCAATAAAGGATCTTAGTGTGATCATGGTAGTAAAATGAGGTTTGGGGTGAGTCAGAAAGAGGAGGTAGAGGATATATTGAGAAAGGTGTAGGATGCGACTTAGAGTAGTGCTTTTTAGAGAGTTGAAGGCTTTTTAAAAGTTATTTATTAATGCTTTCATTCTTCTTCAGTAGAGGAAAGTAATAGATGTATATATACATAACTACATAGAAACGGTATATATATATAAGGAAAATAACAGAGATATACAATTGTATAAAGTTCCATATGTATGGTTAGATAGTATGTATGGATAGCAAGTTAGACATTCAGACTTTCAGGTGTTGCTGTATGTAAAGCTAATTCATTTGTGTATTTGTATATTTTTATACCTTATTTTTTATATTGTCCTCAGTATTTGAATAGTGAAGCACTTCTAAATACAATTGTTATTAATGTATTTAAATACTGTGATAGACAAATAAAATAAACAGAGACCCATAAGCAACTAATCAAGTAACTTATGCAAATAACGTATATGAAAACTATTCAGTGACCTATATAAATGTTAAGCATAGAATAATATATATATATATATATATATATATCCTGGCTCCTGCTTGATTACTGATGCGAGGTGCACAGTGTTCGAGTGCACCTCGCATCAGTAATCAAGTAGGAGCCAGGAACTATAGGCGGTGTTCTGACCGCCGAGGTTGCACCACCCCGACAACCTGGGGGCCACGGGGGGCATGCATCCAGCAGTCCTCGTATGTGGAATGTTGGCAGAGGATTAAGGAGGCTCGAACCGACCGAGGCTCAATTGTGAGCTTCTAATACAAGTAGCAGAACATTCATGCAGTTTTTAACGAAGAGGTCCTACACTGCATGTACCAGCATCCAATGCGCATCTTATTCAAAGTAGCCCATAGAGGGCGCGCAATAAAAGAAATGCGGGACAACAGTGAAGGGTCTCGCATGTTTTCTTTCAACCATCAGCCTGTGAAGAAGAATGAGAAATTCGAAACGCGTCGGCGTAATGGTGAAGAACTGTGAAAGCATATCGGGAGGGGAAAGCCTGCATACCTGTGATGTGGGATATGCTTGAGACCCGCTGCCAGTGTTCGAGTGCACCTCGCATCAGTAATCAAGCAGGAGCCAGGAACTATAGGCGGTGTTCTGACCGCCGAGGTTGCACCACCCCGACAACCTGGGGGCCACGGGGGGCATGCATCCAGCAGTCCTCGTATGTGGAATGTTGGCAGAGGATTAAGGAGGCTCGAACCGACCGAGGCTCAATCGTGAGCTTCTAATACAAGCAGCAGAACATTCATGCAGTTTTTAACGAAGAGGTCCTACACTGCATGTACCAGCATCCAATGCGCATCTAATTCAAAGTAACCCATAGAGGGCGCGCAATAAAAGAAATGCGGGACAACAGTGAAGGGTCTCGCGTGTTTTCTTTCAACCATCAGCCTGTGAAGAAGAATGAGAAATTCGAAACACGTCGGCATAATGGTGAAGAACTGTGAAAGCATATCGGGAGGGGAAAGCCTGCATACCTGTGATGTGGGATACGCTTGAGGCCCGCTGCCAGTGTTCGAGTGCACCTCGCATCAGTAATCAAGCAGGAGCCAGGAACTATAGGCGGTGTTCTGACCGCCGAGGTTGCACCACCCCGACAACCTGTGGGCCACGGGGGGCATGCATCCAGCAGTCCTCGTATGTGGAATGTTGGTAGAGGATTAAGGAGGCTCGAACCGACCGAGGCTCAATCGTGAGCTTCTAATACAAGCAGCAGAACATTCATGCAGTTTTTAACGAAGAGGTCCTACACTGCATGTACCAGCATCCAATGCGCATCTTATTCAAAGTAGCCCATAGAGGGCGCGCAATAAAAGAAATGCGGGACAACAGTGAAGGGTCTCGCGTGTTTTCTTTCAACCATCAGCCTGTGAAGAAGAATGAGGAATTCGAAACGCGTCGGCGTAATGGTGAAGAACTGTGAAAGCATATCGGGAGGGGAAAGCCTGCATACCTGTGATGTGGGATACGCTTGAGGCCCGCTGCCAGTGTTCGAGTGTACCTCGCATCAGTAATCAAGCAGGAGCCAGGAACTATAGGCGGTGTTCTGACCGCCGAGGTTGCACCACCCAGACAACCTGGGGGCCACGGGGGGCATGCATCCAGCAGTCCTCGTATGTGGAATGTTGGCAGAGGATTAAGGAGGCTCGAAACGACCGAGGCTCAATCGTGAGCTTCTAATACAAGCAGCAGAACATTCATGCAGTTTTTAACGAAGAGGTCCTACACTGCATGTACCAGCATCCAATGCGCATCTTATTCAAAGTAGCCCATAGAGGGTGCGCAATAAAAGAAATGCGGGACAACAGTGAAGGGTCTCGCGTGTTTTCTTTCAACCATCAGCCTGTGAAGAAGAATGAGAAATTCGAAACGCGTCGGCGTAATGGTGAAAACTGTGAAAGCATATCGGGAGGGGAAATCCTGCATACCTGTGATGTGGGATATGCTTGAGGCCCGCTGCCAGTGTTCGAGTGCACCTCGCATCAGTAATCAAGCAGGAGCCAGGAACTATAGGCGGTGTTCTGACCGCCGAGGTTGCACCACCCCGTGAAGTACTGGGTATTTTAGTCCCAGCGGTGCAGGGGCACACACCCTATGACTTCTGGGTTCTTCCCTGTTCCGGACCTACAGAAACACAGAGTCTTCTGGGTGAAGTCAAAGATCGTTTATTGGCTGCAGACCAATTGCAGGTATCCTAGAAGTACAACAGCGTGTATGTTCTCAGGAGACTGCTAAAAATCATAGAAACGGACTTCATCTTAAATACAGTTTTCCCTGCCTCAGGCATACATTCCTAGGTTTTATGATACGGCCATTACATGTATACATTTCAAACGAAAAAGGCAGAGTCATGATGACCATCCCACATTCCAGTTCGGCCAGCCCACAATCATTTACACAGTAAGGCTCAGATCCCACATCGGATATCGATAGGCCCCCAATAAACATGAGCATCTCCTGTTTTGGGAAACAAGTCATAAAGCAGGAACAGTCAGGTGTGAAAGAGATTAGCCGGGGGCTCGTGTAGAATGAAAGGGTTTTATGATGGGTCAAGCCCTGATGCTAATCACAGGTGGACGGAGGAAGGGGAGCTCGTGAGACCAGTTTGACCTGGGGCAGCAGAGCCAGCTGCCCAGGTCACAGAGAAGTCAAAGGAAAGCACATGTACTGTGAGGCCCGTATTTGCTTCATCATAGCCTATGTGAGGGCAATGACAAGATGGCCACCGCTTCCAAAATGGAACCCACGAAGTAATGTAAAACAACGTGTACACAGTGCATTCATAGCTAGAACGTTATACAAAGCACTTGTACATACCGCATTAACCATTTGCGGTTCGCTAATATCAGGATAGACAGGGGTAGGGCCCTGTTCCTTACGCGGTCCCAGAGATTAAAGTACGACAGACCCTCCTTTTGCCCTTACATAGGCAATAACTATGCTCATCTTAATCCGAGTCTAGGTCAATGTTCACAAAGTCATGGAGATGTTGCTGTAGCATCATCCTATTACTTAGTTCGTCCCTCGATACAGGTTTCCTTACACATAGTGTAGCACAGAGGCCACATATCGCAGGAGCACACTGTATACACAGACAGAACAGGAAAAGGATGGCTAAGATCATTCCAATGACCATCAGAACTTTCCAACCCCAGGCAGATATCAGTTCCCAGAACCACCCCACCAGTGACCAATCTCCCTTATCCACGTGTATGGATTCAGATATCTGATGCAGTTTGGAGATGACTTGATATACTGTTGGAGCGTTGTCTGGTATGAAAATGCAACAACTGGATTGGATGACCTTACATACCCCACCGCGGTCTGCAAGAATAACGTCTAGAACCATGCGGTTCTGCAAAGTCATAAGGCGATCCGCTTGGAGCTCAGCTGTCAAATTTCCAAGGGCACCAGCCGTTACATTGACAGTGGATTCAACCACACGGGTCAGTTGTCTCAGGTTCCTACTGTTTACCATAGGTCCCCAAAACGGCAGGAAACCCAAGAAGAATTCTCCTGCTTCCTGACCGGTAGTGTCCTCCTTACTAATCACGCCTCTCACAACTCTGGTCTTGTGATAGTCAGAGGCAGCAGTAAATGTCGGCGGTAGCAAGTTCGCAATATAACATGTGCCCGAGAAATCAGGGGGCAACCATGTATATGCTCGATCTTTGCAGATGAAATATGTGCCTTTGGCAGCCAAAAACGCAGGGGAAAGCTGTGAGGGGAAAGTGTACGTCTCAGTACAGTCACTGTCCCCCAGTTGAGCCCTAGGATTCTGACCATTACCTTGTAAGCAGAACCGACCTATGTGGGGAACGACCCAGATTGGGGATGAGATTTTTCGCTGTCTTTCACCCAGACTAATACTATACCCTGTTGCGTTCCATCCTACATAAGGTCTCAATTCTTCCTTGGGTATGGACGAGTATGCATCGATATCTCTGCTCATATCGGCAATTCCTTTCACCAAAGCCTTATTATTGGTGATAAGTCTGATGGAACGCGGTTGTCGAGGGGAGTACGTGTCTAGAGCATAGAGAAACATAGTCTGGAATGCCCATGACGATCCATTATAACTATACGGCAGCACCAGGTAGGGAATACCCTTATTGATGGTATGTGGCATTAACCCACACACCCAGCAATTGGTTGTATTCATTACTAGTTGGTGCTGGTGCAAGAGCTGGATAAACGAGTTATTTACAAACTCTGATCGTCTGGTTTGCTCGTGCTCAGGCAGGGGGTAAAAAGAGTGAGAGGAGGCAGTGGAAAGAGGTATAGGCTGTTCAGTGGGTGCAATGGGCTTTTGAGCGGAGAAAAATACAAATCCTACAATGAACATTATTATACTACATAGTATAAACAGACATAAAAACACAAAACATTTACTTTTCATTATCGTACATATTCTTGCTTTAAAGTTCATTTCCTCAGCGGATCTCTCCATCTTAAAAAACTCCATCCTCTAATCGTGCCGCTCGCGGTGGGTGAGTTTCTTCTGCTAAGGAGTACACCCGTCAGTCCAGGGAAACGCCCTAGACCAACCAGAACCGTTGACCTAACGTCTTCGGCCTGTACCCCAAAGTCTTGGCACCGCGACCCTGCGGCTGAACCCGGATGGTGGTTCGAAAAACAAAAATCAAGAAAGTCCTTCAGATGGGAGAGCTCTGGTTGTCAAAAAATAAAAAGGTAAGGAAATCTTTATTTGTCCATAGGCCTTGGTCTCAAATTATAGCGGAGACGGCCAGGTGCTGTTTGATCCTGGAACAAAAGTTCAGGCTCTGTAGTGTCCAATCGATTTGATGGTGGCACAGCTTCTTGTAAAATATCGTTACTCTCTTGGCCTGAAGCTGTGTCTCTTATGCGTGCGTCACTGAATGGTACAAAACGAGGTACAGTATCTGTCTCAGAGTCTGCGATACCCTCCTGGACCCATCGGTCATATGGCAGGGGCAAGGGAACTACCTTGCAGTGGGTGCCATGGATCCAGTGTTTCTTCCCCTTTACTCGCACTGCTGATCTTGTGGATAAAAGAACAAGGTGAGGGCCGATCCAACGAGGCTCGTCGTTGCTCTTGCGCTGGAAATTTCGGACCAGGACCCACGAACCAGGGTTGATAGGGTGTCCAGGAGTTTCAGAAGTTTGAGGAAGAGTATCATGCACCTGTTGATGTAAAACACGCAGTTTAACAGTCAAATCATACAAGTAGTCAAGCAGGACTGGGTGCTCGATCTCACTGAATTTCGTAGGCCTCGGTACACCCCATATGTTGGCCGGACGGCCAAAAACCACTTCATAAGGACTAAGTCCCACTCGTGAGTGTACAGTCATTCTGGTGGACAGGAGTGCTAAAGGCAGAGCGTCAGGCCATTTAAGACCGGTGGTCGCCTGTATTTTGGCCAGTTTAAGCTTTAGAGCGCCATTGTGGCGCTCTACTAATCCAGCTGATTGGGGGTGATTTGCAGCGTGAAACTTCTGCCTTATGCCTAGCCCCTCACACACATTCTTCATCACTTTACCCACAAACTCACTTCCATTATCACACCACACCATTCTTGGCATTCCAAACCTAGGGAAGAATTCTTTCACAAGGGCTTTGGCTGTGGATAGGGCAGTGTTATCTTTCAGAGGATAAGCCTCTATCCATTTCGAGAAAGCACAAACAACCACCAATACATATTTCAGGTTGTTGCATCTTTCCATATGGATAAAATCTAGCTGCAAGACTTCAAACGGACATGATGGAGGCGCAAAATGACCAGCTGGAGTTGGGGTTCCCCTAACAGGGTTGTACTTCAAGCATACCATGCAATTCTTGACCACATTCTCTGCACACTTGGGAATCCCAGCATTCTGCCATACTGGAGCCAACAACTTACAGATTCCTTTCGTACTGATGTGTGCCATTCCATGTGCCATTGTAACTACTGGAAGCACATATGCATCAGGCAACAGGCATCGCCTATGTTCTGTCAGATCAATCCAACAACCATTCTCATCCAACTTACCCATACTTTCTCTCCACTTGCTTAATTCTTTCTCTGTGGCTTCAGCTTGAAGGGACTTCACACTCTCTATTGTGTTCTCACACATTCCAACATCATCAACCCATCTTGCGGGGCCTGCAACATACATTCTAGTCTTCACATTCTGTGCTGTTTCTTTCGCGATCTCATCAGCAAACGCATTCCCACGTCCAACGTCATCGGTGACTTTCCTGTGCGCACTGCATTTCATGATCGCAACTTGCAATGGTAGGGTCAGTGACTCAAGGAGATCATTCACCAACTTGCCATTCTGAATTTTAGCTCCATGCGAAGTCAGGAACCCACGTTCTTTCCACAATCGCCCAAAACTATGAGCCACGCCAAAGGCGTACTGGCTATCCGTGTATATATTCACTCTCATTCCTTCAGACAGCACGCATGCTCTTGTGAGGGCGATTAATTCTGCTGCTTGGGCCGAATTATGTGGCACTCGTGCAGTTTCCACAACCGTGTGTAAAGTCGTGATAGCATATGCAGCAGTCGTGTCACCATTTGGAAGCTTGAAACATGAACCATCCACCCATAAAGTACCATCACACTCAGTCAGGGGAGTATCCTTTAGATCTACTCTCCCTTTCGTCTCTTCCTCTGTTCTGAACAGACTGTCATGTTGCTCAATCTCATCTAGGTCTGCTGGATTCGGCAACAACGTAGCTGGATTCAGCGTGTTGCATCTCTTTATGTGTATGTGATTTGCTAACAGTGTGAGCTCATAGCCTGATAATCGCGCACTAGTCAAGTGTTGTGTCTTGGTCCTGTTTAATAATGTGTCTACAGCATGTGGCACCATAACGATCAATGTGTTGTCCATTACCAGACCAGCAGATTGTCGGATAGACATAGCTGCAGCAGCTGTCGCTCTCAGACAGCTTGGCAATGCCCTCGCTACAGGGTCCAAGGTTGATGAAAAATATGCGCATGGGCGCGGTCTGTCGCCAAAAGGCTGTGTTAACACTGATAATGCACAACCATCTTTCTCGTGAACATACAATGTGAAAGGCTTGCTGTAGTCAGGGGTACCCAACACAGGAGCTGAACACAATGCATTGCGCAATTCCACAAAACTTTTCTGGCACTCTTCAGACCATGGGATAGGATTCGGTGTGTCTTTGCATGTTAATGCTAACAAAGGTTTTGCCAACAAGGAAAAATTAGGAATCCAATGCCTACAGTATGAAGTAATGCCCAAGAAAGCACGCACTTCTCTCTGCGTCCTTGGCACACTCAACTGTGCGATGGCTTGGATTCTTTCTGGGGTCAGCTTCCTTCCCTCCTTCGATAAGAGATGACCTAAGTAGGTCACTTCTTGTTGACAATATTGCAGTTTTGAGAGAGACACTTTGTGATGGAAAGCAGATAAATGACGCAACAATGATAATGTGGCTTCTTTGCAAATCTTCTCAGTATCCGCGGCAATTAGTAAATCGTCCACGTACTGAATCAGGATAGCGCCACTAGGTAAAACAAGTGCATCAAGCTGCGCTTTCAAAGCTTGGCTGTATATTGATGGACTTTCACAGTAGCCCTGGGGAGCGCGTTTGAAGCGGAAGCTTCGGCCTCCCAGACTGAAACCAAAAATGTCTCTGCTCTCCTCTGCAATTGGGATGCTAAAGAAAGCATTCTTTAAATCGATCACTGAAAACCATGCAGCAGAAGCTGGAATCATGGTTAACAAGGCAGTTATATCAGGGACAACTGGAAACTGTGGCACAACAATCTTATTAACCTCTCTAAGATCAATCACGAATCTGTAAACAGGTGGCTGTGAAGGGTCCGTTCGTTTTAAGACAGGTAAAATCGGACTATTGCAAACGTTGCCTCTTGTCTCTTCAATTACACCCTTATTAATCAAGTCGCTGACAATGTCTAACAATGCTTTCTGGCCTTCATTAGAGATCTTGTACTGGGGAATACGTGGCAGTCTGGCATTAGCCTTTAAAGTTACCACGTATGGCGGTATCTCCAAGAGGCCCACATCATTGGGACCAGTAGCCCAAAGGGCATCCGGAAGGGATGACAATTCAGGCGGCATTGTATTTTTAGACAAGTACATCGGGGAAATCACTTTCCTACCTAATGTAAGTTGTACTCCTGATGGCGAACAGTACAGTGTAGCATGCAATCTTTTCAACAAATCTAACCCTAGCAAATTTTCACCACAACCTGTCGTTAGAATCAGGGGTGCTTTCAGCTCGCAAGATCCAACAGAAAGTGACATGGGACTAGAAATCGGGTTCCTAACTGGGGCGCCAGAAAAACCTACTGAAACATTTATATCGCCAGACAAAGGTGCGCCAGGGAGTTTTGAATGCATGATTGAACTCTTTGCAGCACCAGTGTCTAGCAGAAAAGGCTCCGTTACATTTGCTGTAGTCACCTCAACATACGGTCCGCTCTGATCCACTGGCACTGAAACAACTCCCTCTCTCTGTCTACGGCTGTCCTAGTAATCATTATTTTCTCCATCGTTGTCCTCCGCATAATAATCATTATTGTAGTACTGAGCTGTATTAGTAGCCGCGTTGGCTTGCTGATCAAAGCTATTGATGGCACTTTGAGGCGGAAGAGGACGCGCGTTCTGGGGAGCATTTCCACGCCCTCTGCCTCTAGGAGCTTGCTGACCACCCCTCCCTCTGGCGCCATACATATTGCCATTACGCTGCATCAATTTAGGGCAACTATATTTAAAATGACCTTCCTCTTTGCAGTATGAACTTTGGTTGGGACCTACAGGGACACGTGGTTGATAATACCCATTCATTTGCTGGTTGTTCTGAAATTGTTGGGGTTGGTGATAGACACCTTGGGGTTGCCTATAATTATTCTGACCTCCACGTGGCGGATAGGCCTGCTGTAAAAGGACCTTTGTTTTTAGTTCTTTCGTTTTCTTTTCTGTTCTATCTTTCTCGTCTTTATCTCTATTTTCATAATACTGTGCAGTAGCCAGTATTTGCGCTGAAGAGGAAACAGCCCAAGAACTTTCTGAATCTTTTAACTTCTTACACAGATCAGGAAGTAAATTCTGCACAAATTTGTCCACAAATAACCGTTGGCCACCCTCAGTACTCATATCTTGCCCGCTGTGGTCAATAAACGTTTCTTCGAACCTGGTAAAGAAGTCTGATACTGTCTCATCTTTCTTCTGCTTGCATGCAGATAGCTTATCCCAATTTACGCGCATCGTGGGCATTATTGTCTTCATATATGTGATGATTCTACCAGGCAGTTCGGCTATTAAAGGTTCTGGTTTCGCGCCACCAGTCTGTCTAGCGTCAGCTGCGATGATATTAGCCCATGTGTCCCCTAGTTCTGCAGCATGATCCGTATTACGAATGGATCCCCACAAAGGCTGTGGAACCACATTCCCAAACAGCATATCTACGTCAGCCAGATTCATTACACAGGATTCTGCAGTTTGTGTCAACTCCTTATAATAACCGGTAGGGTTTTTACGGGGATCAGGCAATGTCTGCTTAAGTGCTAACACCTCAGATCTTTTCCATGGAACATGTACCCAAATACGCTGGAAATGCGCTAGGACAGGTGGATTAGCATTTGGTTCAGCAGGTCTCCAAACTGGAGGAACCTCACGCATCGGATATTGGCGTGCTTTTACCCTTTTTCCCACAGGGACATCAGGTTCAAACAATGGCTGTTGACAATCATCATTCCTGAAGGATAATACAACCGCAACTGCTTTATCGACATCGCGATCCACAATGGTACCAGTTCCAAAATCAAACCTCACTCTACACAACTCCTGCGGGCTTGGGTCTTGACCACTATCATCCAATTCCTCACAGAGAATTTCACACATTTTCTCAAAGACATACCTCTGTTTTGGGGCATCCCATTGATGGAAAACGTTGACAACTGATTCCACATCATACAGTGAAGGGAAAACAATCCATCTACGCGCCATGCGGTCTATTACCTTTTTCTCATCGGGGTTAGGCAGTTGACTGCGCAATTGCTTACGCTGTAAGCCAGGAGTCGCACCGGATGACTCAAAGAGAGGCGACATTAATGTAGTAACCACATTAGCTAAGCGCTGTCGCGCTGAGGGAGAAGTTGAGGCGAAAACAGGGGGATAAACAGAGGGGAGAAAAGAGGATGTAGAAACAGGTACTGGAGTGGTGCAAGGAAGAGTGTCAGGGGAGGCAGCTGCTGAATTAGACAAAGTCGCAGGAAGCGCGGGGGCAGTTGGAAACACAACTGGTGGCCCATGAGAGGGCTGCGCTATAGGGATAGGAGCCGGCTGCAAAGCAGCTGGCGGTTGCGGCAAGGCTTGCAGTATATTAACTGGAGGTGGCATATTCACAAGCTGGGGAGGCGCCGTGGCATTTTGAGCATACGGGGGTGGCGAACTCAACAAATGCGATCAAGGGATCTTTCTCCTTCTCTTTGGACTCATTCTGCTTAGAGTGCGGTGAAGCTGGGTAACATTTGTCGATCCCTAACTTACGCTGTCTGTGCAATTGCTCATTCATCTGTTCCTCCTCATTGTCCCTGAATTGTACGGCTGCTTGCATTACCGTCATACCTTTCTCTCTCTTATTCTTTTTCGCTAGCTTTATTTCTTTCTGTTTGGCTTCCTTCCGCCATAGCGGAAAGAATCAAACATCGCCGGCCGGGCTTTCTTCTTAAACAATTTAATTTCCAAATTATCTAAAATATCGGTATCGAAACTACCATTTTGGGGCCATTTTAAAACACCGTCTTTTCTGGTGTAGTGGATCCATACTTCGTTATATGCAATGGGGCCTACGCCATGCTTTACATAGAGCTCATAAGTTGGAGTTCCAACCGGAGGAACCGGACATGATTCTTCCAGCTGGAAATCTCTTCCACAACCCAAACAAAACAACCTACCAAATATTCTAGAACCAGGCATCTTCGCTCACTAGTCTAGATCCAAACCTCAAAGGATTATCGATTACGATAGTCTCGTGAATACACGAGTCCTCTGGCTTTGGCGTTTGCAAATTCCAAATTACCAAATCAAAACGATCCCGAGGGATACCAAACAAATGGGAGACGCTCCACTTATACTTAACTGAATATTGATGATCGATGGCGTCACCAGAAGACTCTCTCGATTGTTTCGCTCTCTCAAAACTCGTCAAGGGTCCAAAACAGGTCGATTAATCAGGGCAGCAGTCCTTCGTAGCAGTCGGGACGCTGAGAACCTCGCAGAAAAGACTTTCGGACCACGTCGACATGCAGGGGTCGATGAAGTGGCGGCCTTCCTCCAGAATTTCCACACGAAGCTCCTCACGAACCTCTGGCTTGGACTGGTACCGCTGAAATCGTCCCGAGTTGGGCGCCAAACTGAAGTACTGGGTATTTTAGTCCCAGCGGTGCAGGGGCACACACCCTATGACTTCTGGGTTCTTCCCTGTTCCGGACCTACAGAAACACAGAGTCTTCTGGGTGAAGTCAAAGATCGTTTATTGGCTGCAGACCAATTGCAGGTATCCTAGAAGTACAACAGCGTGTATGTTCTCAGGAGACTGCTAAAAATCATAGAAACGGACTTCATCTTAAATACAGTTTTCCCTGCCTCAGGCATACATTCCTAGGTTTTATGATACGGCCATTACATGTATACATTTCAAACGAAAAAGGCAGAGTCATGATGACCATCCCACATTCCAGTTCGGCCAGCCCACAATCATTTACACAGTAAGACTCAGATCCCACATCGGATATCGATAGGCCCCCAATAAACATGAGCATCTCCTGTTTTGGGAAACAAGTCATAAAGCAGGAACAGTCAGGTGTGAAAGAGATTAGCCGGGGGCTCGTGTAGAATGAAAGGGTTTTATGATGGGTCAAGCCCTGATGCTAATCACAGGTGGACGGAGGAAGGGGAGCTAGTGAGACCAGTTTGACCTGGGGCAGCAGAGCCAGCTGCCCAGGTCACAGAGAAGTCAAAGGAAAGCACATGTACTGTGAGGCCCGTATTTGCTTCATCATAGCCTATGTGAGGGCAATGGCAAGATGGCCACCGCTTCCAAAATGGAACCCGCGAAGTAATGTAAAACAACGTGTACACAGTGCATTCATAGCTAGAACGTTATACAAAGCACTTGTACATACCGCATTAACCATTTGCGGTTCGCTAATATCAGGATAGACAGGGGTAGGGCCCTGTTCCTTACGCAGTCCCAGAGATTAAAGTACGACACCCGACAACCTGGGGGCCACGGGGGGCATGCATCCAGCAGTCCTCGTATGTGGAATGTTGGCAGAGGATTAAGGAGGCTCGAACCGACCGAGGCTCAATCGTGAGCTTCTAATACAAGCAGCAGAACATTCATGCAGTTTTTAACGAAGAGGTCCTACACTGCATGTACCAGCATCCAATGCGCATCTTATTCAAAGTAGCCCATAGAGAGCGCGCAATAAAAGAAATGCGGGACAACAGTGAAGGGTCTCGCGTGTTTTCTTTCAGCCATCAGCCTGTGAAGAAGAATGAGAAATTCGAAATGCGTCGGCGTAATGGTGAAGAACTGTGAAAGCATATCGGGAGGGGAAAGCCTGCAAACCTGTGATGTGGGATACGCTTGAGGCCCGCTGCCAGTGTTCGAGTGCACCTCGAATCAGTAATCAAGCAGTAGCCAGGAACTATAGGCGGTGTTCTGACCGCCGAGGTTGCACCACCACGACAACCTGGGGGCCACGGGGGCATGCATCCAGCAGTCCTCGTATGTGGAATGTTGGCAGAGGATTAAGGAGGCTCGAACCGACCAAGGCTCAATCGTGAGCTTCTAATACAAGCAGCAGAACATTCATGCAGTTTTTAACTAAGAGGTCCTACACTGCATGTACCAGCATCCAATGCGCATCTTATTCAAAGTAGCCCATAGAGGGCGCGCAATAAAAGAAATGCGGGACAACAGTGAAGGGTCTCGCGTGTTTTCTTTCAACCATCAGCCTGTGAAGAAGAATGAGAAATTCGAAACGCGTCGGCGTAATGGTGAAGAACTGTGAAAGCATATCGGGAGGGGAAAGCCTGCATACCTGTGATGTGGGATACGCTTGAGGCCCGCTGCCAGTGTTCGAGTGCACCTCGCATCAGTAATCAAGCAGGAGCCAGGATATATATATATATATATATATATATATATATATATATATATATATATATATATATATATATATATATATATATATATAATTCCGAGAAAAAACCCTAGGTTTCAGGAATGTTATAGTTAGTTGGACATTTCACTCGTACAAAACCTTAGAAATTACGGAGTTATAGTTAGTTCAGCTAACTATAACCCGCGCCCCTGCAATGCACTGCTGATGACGTCACACACATATTACATCATTCATGACATGGTCAGTGACATCACTGATGACATCACTGATGACATCTCAAATTACATCACTGATTACATCATCCAGTGACTGTGTGTTTATGTAAAGTTTAAATATGTTTTATATATATATATAGGCCAAGGTGTATTGAAGAATGAGTGGGTGCATAAGTGTCTGAATGGATGATTTAATAGGTGCATGACTGACTGTATAAGTGAGTGATTAATCGTGTCTTACTGACTGCATTGGTTAGTGACTAAACTGTCTGAATGTCTGTATTAGTCTGTCAGTTGGAGTGTAAGTGGCCGCATGGGTTGGTGAGTAGCTATATGAGTGTCTATGTTGGTTATTGATTGGTTGTCTGAGTATCGCTATGGGTGCCTGAGTGTTTCTGTGGGTTTGTGGGGGGTGTGTGACTCTGTGCATAGATGTGTGAGTATGTGATTTACTGGGTGTATGTGTTCAAGAGTGCATCTGTGAAGGGCTGTATGGGTGGGTGAGTGTGTGTATGGGTGTGTATGGTGAGTCAAAGGATGTCTCAGTGGTACATGTGTGAGTAACTACCTATGTGAAAGGCAGTATATGTGAGTGTTGGAGTACATAAATGACTATATGTGAGAGTGAGTGATTGTAAGAGTGGCTGTATGGAAGAGTGGGTACTTGTGTCTGTGATTGTAGAAGAAAGTAAGTATGTGTTTGTATCTGTTTGAATAACTTAAGTGGTGTGTGTATAACTGTGTAGGTGAGTAAATGGGAGTGTGATTGACTCTTTGCACGATGACTAGGTGTGTGAGTAACGCTATGGATGAGTGGCGGTGTGTGAGTGTCTGTATAGGTGTATGAGTGCATATGATAGTGCTGTATTGAGGAGTGACTGCATGTATGAGTGACTATATGGGTGAATGAGTGGATGTGTGTGTAGACCTAGGAATCAGTGAGTGAGTATGGAGTAACTGGTATTGGTGTATCTATGGTTTCGAAAATGGTAGTCTATATATTCGAGTGGGTGTATAAAAGGTCATATTAGAGTGTGAGGAAGCGCATCAGATTATTACGTGGATGATATCATCAATGATGTCATTTGAGATGTCATGAGTGATGTCACTGACCATGTCATGAATGATGTAATATGTGACATCATCAGCAGTGCATTGTGGGGGCGCGAATAATAGTTAGCTGAACTAACTATAACACCAGAATTTCTAAGGTTTTGAACGAGTGAAATGTCCAACTAACTATACCATTCCTGCACCCTATGGTTTTTTCAGTGAATTTCTAAGGTGTTTTAAATGCTAATTTCTGACTATAACGTCCCTGAAACCTATGTTTTTTTCTGTGAATTTTGAAGGTTTTTTAAATGAGAATTTCTAACTATAATGTGCCTCCATCCTATTTTTTTTGACTAACTATATATATATATATATTCTTTTTAAAGTTGATAACTTCTAGTTAGGAAAATTATATTAATTGTTTCTTTTTTTATTATTACTATACAGATGTCGCGTACCCGTCGCCCACACTACACGATGGCTGTGCGCATTCTCGTCGCCATTTTGAAAAGTCGAGTGGGAGTCGCGACTTCGGCGTAATTTGTAAAGTATAAAAATCTTTAAATTATTTATGAATGAAACTTTTGCTTTAAGTGTTTGTCTAAATTTATTCATAAAAGTATTTCTAAACTATTATTTTCAATATAATCTATACAAAAGTAAATTTGCTATATGCGCGGCAATACCGCTTAGTGTGCACAACCCCTCCCCGCACGGATTTCTGGGTTTGCACCGTGATCGCGCCGTGATCGCACCGGGGTCGCAACTTCAGCGTATTTTTAAACTTGAAAAAATGACTATTGAAAGTATGAATGTGATATTAGAGTGAACAGTTTTGCTAATATACTTATTGA